>NC_088322.1:13917624-14220654 GCF_910592395.1 Lineus longissimus
GGCGCTGTGGCAGAGACAGAAAAGACAACCAATCAGCTTCAGCCAATTAGGTTACAGGTTCAAGTTGAAGGGCAGCGGGTTTTACGCAGCGCTTGCTCATCGCCGGGTTCCGAGTATAATTACGAACGTTCCGGAAGCGCTGACGATGGCTATTCAACGATGGCCAGTGACGTGAATCCAGAGACTTTGGAGAACTTCGCCAATGCCGTGAAGCCGGGACAGTTACCCAAAGATGGCGCTTGTAAGAGTGACTCTGCTGCGACTTTACGATCCAATGCGATAAGTACAGAGACACTGAAGGATATTCCGATCAGTCGTTCTAATAGTAAGGAGGAAGAGGAGGTATTTAAAGAGGATGTTGCTACAATAAAGCGTATTTCGTTGTGTGAGTTGAAAGAGATCAAAGAAGAAGCAAAGGAGAGTGTTTCTTCGTCAAAGTCATCGCGGAGGTCCTCGGAGGTTGAACACGGTTGTGAAGTGTTTGAGACTATCCGACGACGGAGTCGGGCTGAGAGTACTTGCAGCGTTGCGTCATCAACATCGCAGGCATCTGCTTCTAGCGTTGAAAGTACGTCCATCGGTCGCGTCTGTGACATCAAGGGCTATTTCGAAAAAGAGGCTGATAAACAGCGCCGGTCGGCAGAATCTTTGAAGAAGCGGAAAAGCCGTCCTTCATCAGAACCTGTACGATCTGTGCCAGAGTCCGACTCCTGGAAAAAGCATAAGCATTTCAGCGAAGGAGGCTGTACTCCAACTCAGGAATCTCACGCCATGTGTAGTGCAGTTTCGGAGCCGTCAAACTTTAAAATTCAGCGGCCAAATCAGATACGGTGTTCGCTGTGTCGGTCGCCGCGTAAAAAACGCAACATACGGACATCGCCGATTGACGATTGTGGTCCGAGTATCCATAGTGACACATCGCTAGCGTTCCACCAATCAGATCATGGGGATTCACACAAACTCGTCCCCATGGAGCGGGCATTCTCAGACAGTGAACTCCACAACAGTTGGATAGACAAAGCTCTCGAATCACCAGAGAACTTTCCACATAATCACACGTTTTATAAACATTTATCGGTATCCGACTTGACGGCAAGATTTGGGGGAAGAGTTCCTGGATGTGTAGCAGAATCGTCCGACTCATCACTGGAAGGTCTCGATCACATCATGCATGATGATCAGCCTCAACAGACTACGATAGAGGCCAAGCAAGTGAGTATGATTGTGTCAGTTTGTTGGGTGAAATAAAGGAAAGCTACGTGTTATTATCGGTTCACTCAATTAAGAATTGTGAATAGAACCCAATGAGAGGGGCAACTGACCAAAACGCTACAAAACTTGCACTCTTCTACTCCGTACCAACAATCCTTGTTCAAACTGACTAAAACACTGCAAAACCCATCAGATGTTCCCCCTCTCGCATATAAGTTCCTGGATTCATCTTCATCTAAAAGGCATTACACATGTGTTCACCAATCAAGCATAACTTACAAACAAAAAGTACACGTTGCCTGCACAGCAAATGTGAGAAGGCCTAGGCATTTTGTAGGCCTTCAGCGAGATCTGAAACAGTCGGAGTATCAAGCTTTCATGTTGTCTGTTTCCTATTTCAGAATGTCTTGCTGCTCTCCAGTGATTCCGACAGTGATGTCGACGCGTCAATAAACTACGTTGAATTATGGCGTAAGAACCACCTTGTTCACATGCCGGTACAACTGCCGCAGTGGGACCCCACGAAAACCATGGAGGTAGCAAAAAAGGTTAGTTTATTTTCGTGCTCTTGTGTAAAAATACAATGAGAACTTTCAGTGACGTTTTCAGTAACGAAGTCTGCCTTCTTAAAGCCTTCCGCCACAGAGTTTTTCGTGGTCAGGGTGGTGTCCTTTGGTCAGTTTTCTTCTCTAATCATGATGTCTTCATTGTAACATTTTTGCTTTCCAGCTTCTCAGTCCACCAACCAAGCGAAGGTCAGAGGTCATGAAGCCAGTGGTCAAGCAGCCAGAGGTCAATGTCAGAGCAGAACGTCACTCTTTGCCAGCATCGTTTAAAGACCTGCCGAAAAGTAGCGACCAGTTTGCACCACCAACGCCAATAGGGCCTAAGCTCCTGCCGAAAAAACGACCTATAGTGCCACCTAGGATGAAACTGGATAAACTAGACCCCAATGTGATTCTTGCTAATTCACCTCCAAGGTCACCAAGGTCACCAGTGCCGAGCGCGTCCTCGCTTTCATCTCGGACTAGGCCAACTGCCCCTTGTAGGACCTCGTCTCTGTCAGCTGAGAGACGCTCACCCTCGAAGACGCTGCCATCAAAAGATCAGAATGGGCCAAGTCGAAGTTCACTTCAAAGTAGTAAAAGCTCTGTGCAGTCGCCAAAGAAAAAGGTGCCACCTCCTGTACCAAAACGTACGTCGTCAAAACTTTCTATGCCCAATCTTTCGCCGATTAACAAACTCAACGGGCAGGTTTCAAAACTTCCAAAAGAGGGCGTTGTGTATGTGAACACTCAGGAACTAAAGGAGGAAGAGACTAGAGAAATATCGCGGTCAAAGATACCGAAATTTAACGCAGTGCTGCCACAAACTCGGATTCCTTCACCAAAACAAGGCAAAGAAACTCAAAATATGAAAATAGTTCATAACTCACAAAATTTAGAAGCTCATTCTGTGTTCTGTCAAAGGGACGTTCTTCCAGATCTTATCAGTCCAGGGTGCATGGCAGTTAAGGATTATCATCATGTGTCGCAAAATCCTCTAGCCGATGGTGTGAACATGTCCGCATGGAACGTAGAGGGGTGTAAAGCGCGTCCTTGCTCCTACGGCAGCCAACCGAAACTAACTGTCGATAATTTACAAGAGATTGACACGTCTTTGACTTTGAGTACGGAAGCCTTGCTCCCGATTGACACGCATTTTAAACGTGACTTTTACAGTCTGTGTCAAGTGGACCGCGAATCAAACCGCAGTACGCCATGCAATCTTAGTGCTGCTGCCAGTCTTGATAAATTACACAGAGTCACCATGAACGGGTCACTCGCCTCATTGAAAAATCTCCCGTGGAAAACTAACTCGGACCCGAACTGCTCGCGATTAGGAGGAGATGAGGAGGAAATTGACGAAATTTCGCAACAGATTGCTGACCTTTCAAAAACTGTTGACGACCTTCAGAAAAGTTTATCTAGTCTCAATAGCATGGACTGCGAAGCAGAAAAATGTGACAATGTCGACAATAATGACGAAAATTCTGTAAGCTGGCCCGAATTCGCTGTCTCAAACTTGAGTTCAAGTTTAAGTTCTTTAGACGTTAGTACGGCATCACTACTTGACTCTGATGCATCGTCGGACAAATACGTCTGGATGGACGACGACATCGTACCTCTTTATGATGAAATTCACGACGACACTGCTGCCTTTGATGCATCCGATGAATTCGATTGGATGAGCTTTCAGCCAATGAACATCCGTGAGGGTTCGGAGCCGCGTTACTTTGATATGGAACTGGAAATGGAACTTAAGGAGAATGATGAGCACACGGAAAATGAGACAACCGAATTCATGGATCCTGAGGTAAGAAACTGTTGTCACCTTTCAATATCTCGAATCTCTTGACACCAATTGTCACATCTGTGGGCCTATTTCAACAAGTCCGATTTCAATTCCTCTATCCTAGGGTGTTTATTGGTTCACTGTATCTTTTATTCCACCCTTGCACCACATTGTGATAGCTTACAAGATACTTCATTTGATTTCAGATGATCCAGTCAGTGTATTATTGTTTGCAGCTTTTTCTAGGGAAATTCTCTGTTATACTGGGGCCCCAATAACACACACCAGACTTCCACCTCCTGCAGAACGAAAACTCCTTTATCTGAATTACCGGAATTGCATTTGTGATGTGGGCCTTGAGTGGGAATCTGACGGCAATACTAATGTACCTTTCAAAAGTCAACCTGACAGGTGTACTGGGACTTTAAAGCGAACTGGAACCGCCAAGCCAGTTCGTATGACCTCGTTTTCATTTCCCGCGTATCGGGTGATCAGAACGAGGCATGAATGAAACATGGCGCCTAGCTGTCAATCATTCAGTGACGTCACTACTATGGAATTTACTACGAAAATTCATGAATGAACGATCGCATGACTCACGTGATTCTCACATGATTCTCAATAATAACAAATTGAACTGCGCATGCTCGGGCACTGGGGGCGGAGCTACAAATCTGAACTCGAATAGGAAGTTGGAAGTTTGACTTTCTCGGGCGGTGAAAGTCGAAAAGTTGAATAAATCGCTCGGCGGTTCCAGTTCGCTTTAAGGGGTGATAATGTTGCCAATCCATCTCCACTAATGGAACTGTTCATTCATCTCCTGAAACTGTGGGGCTAGTGGTTACTATGGTAACTAGTACTTCCTTTCTCAGATGTATCCTGCAACTTTGCTAAGAATCTTAGCAAGATTCTAGCTGAAGCCATTTCGCGACTGTTGGGGTTAGATTGTGGATGAGTTTATCAAGTGGGTTTTGAATTCATCCTGTTACACAGAATGGAAGATGTGTGCGGCATCTTAATCAATTCTAATGGGCTTTTGATGTTGAGTTGAACATTTATCTCATAGATGGCAGTTGCTTGAGATCGCTCACTCCCCGACTCCCCACCAGGTTGCCGCAGAAATGTCACGTTTATTTCAACTTCCTTCAATAGCATTCCGCGATAATGAGGTCACTGCAGCTGCTGCCCTCTATTTCCCCATCGCTGAATTACAGGCAATGTCGGACAAACATGCGGTTTCGTAATGGATTCAGGCTTTCTAACTAGGGCAGTTAGATTCAATCTGGCACATGTCCGAGTGTTGGAAATACTACATAATTATTCTGAATATTTCTCTCTCTGACTCTATGGTATCATTCATGCTAAAAACAATGCAGGGTCAAAGATAATTGACTTTGAAATAAGCTCAAATGCGTAGAAATAAGTGTCGATGTCCGACTGTCACGTGACTAAAACGTCATCAATATCTTATTCAAATGACCTTGTGAGCTATAAATAGTAACGTCGCGGAATGCTATTCACCAAGTCATTTAATAGATAATCAAATGGCAAAGGGAATAGAATGCGAGACTTCAGAAACAGTTGCTAAAATCCTATCGAGTGATACACTCATATAACTCACTCCACAGAACCCTTAGTAATCTGGCAAATTGTCTTCTTGGTTTAAAACACCCATCTTTTCATTGGGCAATTGCACCCCAAACATGTTTTCTTGTGACAGATACTCCTTTCTACTCCAATCCTGCTGGTTATTGAAAACCATCTTCCTCCCCTTGTGATAGTAATGGACTATGCCACAGCTCCTTCGAGAGCCTGTTCAATGAATGTTAGCGCAGTAGCGCTGTGCTAGCATTAGCACTGTAGCGAGCCATGGTATATGATAGACTTCAGCCGTGGAATATTAGCCTAGCAATCTGTAGGCTTCATCTTAGAGTAACCAGTGTAACTCTAAGGCTTCATCAATGTGTAGAGCTGTGGTGCTTTCCGTATTATACCAGGGATTCTGACTTCTATATGGCACTTGGATCGAATGCACGCAATTGATTACAGACCAGATGTTCTGTCAAATTGATTCTGGCTGTCTATCTCGATAATCTGTGGTTTAGCTTGAGTGCTTCTAGGCACATATTGACAGTGGTGCTGCTGGATGACAGGCGGTCTCTGAGTGTGGTATTGGATGGGATTATGATGACCTTGCTTAATGTTATTCAACTGATTGATCTTGTGTCAAAAGTTTCTTTTCCTGTGGTTTATCTCATATCGGAAGAGATTGCTGTTTGTGCTTTATCCGATGGTGTGTGGATTTGAGGTTACCAGGAGCATTCTGTCGATAGGTCTATTTCAATAATCTGTCAGATCATGCTGTTCGGACAGGCAGCCGTGTTGATGTTTTTACTCATTCTCACGTGTAAATGTCATTGAAATGTTTTGCAATTCTTTCTTAATACTTCTGGCCTTGTTAGAGGATGTTGTAGATTAGCTGCTTTCCGGAACATTTCATTGTGGAATCTTTCAATTAGTGCGATTGTGTTGATGAGACGAATTGAAGGAATGTTCTTATTTGGTCGACAAGCGACGTTTCCTTTTTGTGGAATGAAACGTTTCCATTTTGATTGCTTGCCCCGTTGTTGCTGCCAGCCCTGCTTACACTCACAAACATGTGACGATGACAATTGGAGCTCAGTGTCCTGACCAAGGTTAAAAGTTAGGGTACAGGAATTGAACCTACATTCATGATCACTTAACAAAACACATGATTAGAAGAAGTCACCACTACTCCAATCAATGTTAGTGCTTGAACTTAGTTTAGGTTGCTCCCCCTATCTTTTAATCAATACAACAGCAGTGTTGTTAATCTTCCTGGCACTATACTCGCAGCGCACACACACTTGACTTGCTAACGAATCGAATCGAAAAACGAAATCCATTCCCACGTTGCCCCGCCAGATGTCGAGAGCAGAACATTGAATGATTCTGACCGGGTATCTCTAACTCGTTGGATCAATAGAGTGGGTATACGCCATATGCTCACTGGCAATGATGGTGGTTTAATGTCGTGAGAGTGTGGCCTGATACTAGTCTGCAATGCACAGCGAATTAATGACGGTGATCGTCGACGTTTATGGTGGCTTTCTGAATTTATATGCAGACGTACAATTTAATCAACTCAGGGCTGAATGGTTTGACAAGTCATGTAGCTCTTTATCATATTTGTGGAAATTTTGATTCGGAATGGTGGTGGTTTAATTGAGATATGGATAGCACAGAGCAGAGCTCGATGTAGTTGATAGTGCATTCATCGTGGTAGTCATCAGTGCTTATGCTGGCTTTGTGGAAATTCATATATGGATATGCAATTTAATCAAGTCGGGACCGAATGCTTTGGTTGTGTTAAATTGTTCATTTTGGTGCACATTTTGATTTGATTGTTATCACAGCTATGAATCTGAAGGTTTGAAGTCCACTACTTTAGGTCGTTCATCCAGAAGTGAAGTGTAAATTGGAAAGTTGTGATATTTCTCAGCTACAAAACCAGGACCAAGTCTCTCTCCTTTCTTGACATAATCGTCTTCGGTGTAACACTGTGGAAGCTATGCTCCGCCAGTGTCTCAGAAAAACCTTATTCGGAATGGTGAAGTACGTACTGGTCACTTTCGGTTTTCCTAGCTTGATGTCAAAAAAGTTGAATTTGTTACTCTGAGGAAACCTAAATGAGTCTTCTTCTCTCAGTTGGTAAGCAATAGAAACATTACAGACTAACTTAGCGCAATCGGTTTAGACAGCGTGATGTCAAGTGCTGAAGTCGTATGTGTACGCTTTTCATACCTTCCCAAAACTCGAGGTGAATGCACTTCTGTTGATGTGGATAAGCAATCCAATCTCTGTCAAAGTAGTTTCCTGTTTTGAATCAACTTCCACGATGCTAAAACTCCACCTGTTAAAAGCGGGATTTAAATCCCACCAGTTTACAGAGGTGTTCATGTGGGGAAGTTTGGATAAACATTGATAAACATCTGATACAGAGACAGTTGACTGGCTCAATCTTTGCATTTTTGGCTAGTAAAAATCACAGCGAGACTTTGAAGTTTTGCAGCTAAGGTGTCACTGTTCCTTGAAGTAATAGAGGTTCTTCTGATATGCCAATATCTACAGACATCAAATCTGACCTTGTCATTAACGGTCATTGTTGAGGGGCAGCTTTGAATGTATCAAATATCGAGTTCCGATTTTGTGATAACAGCTCACAGAACTTTGAATCCTTGTTAGAGCTTAGCTGATTCATGCACTTGCGGTGCGTGACTTAAAATCGTCGGATTATGTTAATTGAGGATTATGTTTATGAACGGATTAAGCAAGTTGCCGGATTATAGATACGGCAACAGATCAATTGAGCTGACTTGACATGTCACCGAGGATATAAATATTGCAGAGTTTATCAGTAATTCTTGATGGATTGTTCCAGAAATGGATGGCAGTTTTCAAAAAATGAAACTTGTTGACATTTGCAGTATTGGATATTTAGTGATTCATGCAGATTATGACTTTTCATGATGATTAAAATGAGAAATTACAAGAGGCTGTGGGCTACATCCCAGGACGTTGCAACAAATCGACCTATTAGTGTCAATATATCATTTTATGGCAGAGTCCAGATTATGGAGGATTAAGATCAAATAAACTGAAATAAATTTGATGACAATGCCTGGTCCCATATAACTTAGTATAGCAGTGATGATGTCAATGCTGACATTTTCAGATGGAAGTGTCAGGGGAGGAACTTGAAAAACTTGGCATCCAGTGATGCTAAATTTGATGCTAACGGTACCAGTGAAATCAAATTCTGACACTCGGATTTAGATCTACTAAGAACTTGACCCCTGAGATGTCAAACATGGAAATTCTACTTTCACAGCAGAAGTGGAGGAAGATTTCAATTGCCGTACGCCGACTCAGTTGGATTGAAATCATCAAAATCTGCCTGTATGTGTTCATTATCTTGCCAGTCCTTGGAACTGCCCTGTTCCACGAATTGAAATCACTTGTGATGTACGCAAGCAGCTATGTTCAGTGAAATATCTTACGCAGATGTGGCAGGCTGGCGGAAGAACATTGTCGATTCCCGCCGCCGCCACAGTTATAAGCCGGAGGAGGACAGCGATGGGGAATTCATACCCGGCGAACCGGAGTACAATCCCCAGGCGCCAAGGAAGAAGTCTAAAAAGGTCCGGATCATGAGCGATGCGCAATCGCGGAATCACACATCAGGGTATCAGGCAAGTGACTTCCATGATGATCCATTTGCTGGGGAACCTGGGCACGGGGTTGACAAGAAGTATAAGCGTACGCGGCACACATCACTCCCAAATTCTGACGCGTTCGGGGCAACGGATAAGGCGCAAAGGGTTAAGGACATTCTTGAGGGTAAGCAGCGCCACCATGCAGACAGAGAGGAGAGGCATAATCGGTCGAAGAGTATCAGCTCGTCAGAGAAGTACAAACAGGTGTCTCAGCCCAAGGTAAAAATGCACAATGAGCATGTGAACTTATATACCATAATCATGAGCGGGTCACTTCGTAAAAAAAGCATACAGACATGACAGAAGTGTTCTCAGCCTCGGCCTCAGATAGCAACACTAAACTTAATCTCAAAATGCACATTATTTATGTGAAATTCCACATTGTAATAACAAGCGGGTCATTGGGTATACCTCTTCTTCTTCTTCTTTTGTGACCGAACGTCTCGTCAACTTACGCAGTAAGTTGTTTTTTTTAGTAGCACTGATCGTTATTTACCAACTGGCAAAACAAGACCAGTTCAATGTGTTGATATTCCAATAACGCAAAAAACTTAGTTTCTCTTTTTCTTTTTGTACCTGTTGATATATTGGTATCAATAATCTACAGATGTGGTCTGTAGTTTGCCATCCATTAAGCCAGGAACAGGTGCTGTGATCGAGGAATGAAAATGCCAAACGGTTCATTAGTTGAAGCGAAAGAAGTGTTTTATCTTTTATGAGAATATAATTCAAGATTCCCTGCTGATTTTCGTATTCCAGCGTGAGTGGTTGTGGCCTTGGGTTAGCTTATTTTCCTATCCGATCGACTCAAACGTCGCCAAATTAAAGTAAGATGTGTGTTATTTATAGCAGGGCTGGCACCATAACGCAAAGTTCCTGTACGGAGGGCCAGTTTTGCAGTAGACACTCTGTCTTTTTGGATGTTGATAATCCAGGAACCGAACATGCACTGTTATCACCAGCCTGTCAATATAACGACCACTCCTCTATGACAGAATGATGGAGATGCTTTTGATAGATTTGAAAGTTGTCAGAAAATTTCTGGCATGGCGCTGAAGGGGTTACATTAATTAAGTAAACAATTACTGATCTGTATGATAAGAAGTGCTGACAAGTTATCAACAAACATCTCCAAGGAGACCATGTATCATTAATTGAGAACAACGAAATTAGACTTGGTGTTCTCATTGTCTGGGGGGGGATGGGGGGGTGAGCGCAAAAAAGCTCTTAAAGTATATGGCTTTGTCTGTGATGTCATCTTGGAACCTTTTGGGCACTTTTAGAAAGTCGTCAGAACCATTTGGGATTTTCCATGATGAGAATAACGACGTGACTGCAGATTGAATACGCCATTAGCCTCATCACTCACGTAGCTTTGTTGGTCGTTTGGGCCGATTTACTCCCCTCAGTGCATTGTGGGTACATACTTCACGCATTTGATGAAATACTTCTAACATACTCTCTCTGCACAAGACTCAGCTTGCCAATATGAAGACATAATAAAATTACTCTCATCCATATAGGTTAATGCGATTACTGAATTATTTACGTTTATTGATAGACCTCCTATGTACATACTGGCTCTATTTTTGTTCCCCGGAGTTTGGCGATGATTAATTGTCATTTTCCTCCCTTGGTACTACTTGTTACACTAATCGCGACTATAAATAGATGTATTTTAAACATCCGCCAATTAAAAAGTCACAAGTTTGTATTTTGCAGAAAAAACTGACTGCCATCATGTGTTCGTTTGGCTATGCTAATTTGGGTAGCTTAATCTGCTATTTCGACAACTATTAACTGAGCTGGCGGTATTGACTTAGATATCAGCCACCGTAATTCATTGTATATCCTAATATCGAAACATCATTCCTCGCCCCCACTGAATATTGAAATATTCATATCAGATTCAAAATGCTCTGGCCCCATATCATTCATGCTCATTTTGTAGAATTCAAGACAAGCTCTCCAAAGATTGCCATCTTTGATCAATTCTTGAACAAATTGAATCTAAAAACGATTCCGCAACAACTGTTAAAGTACCCTTTCTATATTTGCTCGACATGCTTAAGACGCAATTTTTCTTGCATGATTAGTATTTCTGCCAATGCTGCCCAGCAATCACGAGGAGACGTGGAATGATATCGATCGTACGAAATGAAAAGTCAACAAGCACAACATTGCTCTCGGTCTGTGCAGCCAAAATCATCAATTTGAAACTTGATGAGTCAGCTAACGTTTCTTTAATGTCGTCCATCTCGTACAAAGATTAGGTCAGGCTGATTTTGGCTTCGCTTTAATTTTGCTACAGCCCCTTCGGTCCAACGGTTCTCATTGTAATCTTTATTTGGTGCACATGGTTTCTACCCGCTTTAGAAGCCAGACTAATTAATATCAGATAACAAGAAAAAAACAGAATGTAGAGAAACTCTTTTTAGGTGAAAGACACAATTTATTCCAATATTCATTTTTCTCATCTCACGTCTCATGAATATTCATATTTCCTCTTCAGACTTGTGACAACTTGAGGCAGTTGCCAGAAAGGCCTCAGAATAACGGTGAAGAAGGCTCCGCATTTGTTGTTTCACCGTCTTATAAATATTCGTATCTCTCTTCAGACACGAGACAACATACTTGATGCCATTGTAGGAACCGACTCGGATGATGACGACTTCATTATCGGGAATGACCCAGAAATGAGAGAAATTGCTGGCAAGATGCCAAGACGTCGTCGTCAGAAGAAGAAGGGTATGTTTGATTGAGTTGGAACCATAGCACTGAAAAAATGAGGTTGCAGTTTTCAACTCTTTGGCTGGCTCACTTCATTTCAATGCAGGTTTCATCAGCAGGCAAACCTTCTGCTTCCGTGGGGTATCAATCAGAAAGCAGGATGCTCGTTGCACTGTGCTCCTTGACTCTTGCAGCTCTCGTGATTGGCAGCCTCCCTTGCTTTATCGGGCCTGGATCTAGAAGAAGTAATGGAAATATTGTTAGATTAGGTTTCACATAACATACCTTGGCTAACTCGGGCATTTTTTCAGCATGATGCGCTGAAGATTGTTTTATTGTATCGTGCTGCCATCTCGTGAGATCAGGAGGAACTAGTCTTCACGTGCAACAACTGTCCGTCACTCAATATCTGCAATCTCATCACAGCTGTCCATTGAAAGTGGTTAAAAAAGTCCAGTTTCAATTTTAAGATATCACAAATTATTTGGTTAATAAATTCACTAAGAGTTCAAGTACATCCCCAAACATTTCTGGCCATAAATGTCAATAATTTGGAGAAAACTCAATCTCAATTTAATTTCAAAGGTTTTTAGTTACAGTATACATGTAACTAAACTATACTGTCCCTTTAAGAACGTAATTCTTATACTTGCAGGTAAACGAGCTGTTGTACGCCATGCTGTCCACACTCGTCCCCATGTTGATTTCAAGACATTCTTCAATAGGTACGAGGATGCAGAAAAGAAAGCGTTGTCTCATTTCAACTTCTTGAAAAAATACCTGGATGAGATTGAAAACGGATCGAACCCTGGGTCACCAATATCTCCCGATGGAGACCATGGGATTACGGACGTTAGCAATCGGGAAAATATCGCACCAGATCATGTGCCAAAGGAAATGCCTCTGCCAGGTATTCCACGGGATTTGGTTTTGCCCGGTGGTGGGTGTCAGCGGTTGAAGTGGTCACCTGAACAAGTGGATCCTAGATTAAGCCCAATTTCGGAAAAGACTGAGGCGAAGGAGACAAAGAAAACAGGTAGAGAGAAAATGACGGCCTTTAGTCGATTAAAATCACTGTCGTTGGATAATAAGAAGGACGCGAAAGAGAGTTTAAAACTTGGTAAGGAATTGGATAAGAAAGCCAAGGAGGAGAAAAAGGCCAAGGATACCAAGCCAAAGTTACGGTTTGGTTTCAAGGGTTTAAATGGCTCGAAGCGACGGGCAAGTGCACCGATAACGACGGAATTGGTTCCGCCGATTGCGAGTACGAGTTCTGAGACGTGTGTGAATCAGCCAAAGATGACCGAGTTGGAGAAAGCGATTGCACTCAGTACGCCGGATATTCGTGGAGATGGAGGGAAGGGGTCAAAGGGGAGTTTAGAGAGGCCCGGAAGTCCCCAGTTTGGCCCTAAAGATGGTTCAAATGTGCGTAAAAGTTCTTCGGTTAAGGTTAGGAAATCCAGCGCCACGAAAGTGTTTGTGAAAAAAGACAAGTCTGAGACTGATGTGCTTGATTCTCATTTGCTTCGGAGTCAATCGGCTAAAACTGCTCGAACTGCTCCGAAGGGTAAGAAGACTATTGCTGATAAAGTTCAGGAAACGCCTCTTAAACCTGTGCCGACACCTAGTGGTGGGTCACCAAAGCGACAAGTTGCAAGAATAGACAGTCGTATACCTAAAAGTTCCAAAAAGTCTGACGCTGGTTCTAACGCGACGAATAGTAGCAGTCCTGCTGCTAGTATTAGTACCAATGCCTCCTCTAGCTCCTCCCCTCCTCAGACCTCACCAGAGCCCCCATTGCAGACCCCTGATATTGTGCCTAGGCATCAAGATATACCATTACCCCCAATACCCACAGAGAGAAAATCAGAACGTAAACAAAAAACGGAGATTAAGAAACGTGCGGAGTTAAAGAGAAAAACTGAAATGAAAAAACCTGACGTGGCGCTTAAACTCTCTGATAAAAAAACTGATCCAAAATCACCACAGAAAACATCACCCACTGCTAAACAGAGTCGTTTGCCTGTGAGTGCAAAGGATAAGAGGGTTGTGGATACACCACTTTGGGCGCCCCCTAAAGGTACTGCAGGGAAATCACAAGGACCTCCGGTCAAAGGTCGGTCCCCTAGTGATAAACAGCCTGAAGTGCCACGGAGAAAATCTCTACTGACTACAGAGGGTGCTAGGAACAAGTCACAGCGATCAAAGAAAATCGTCGATACTGAATTAGTGCTGCCACCTATCAGGAAAGATGGAAATGAAAGTGACATGAGCCATGCGAGTAGTCTCTCCGAGGAGATTTTCAATCAGCTAAGTATGAGTTTTGACGACAGGTGTAAGACGATTTTAGGAAAAGACGATGATGTACCCGACTCGAGGGTTAAGGCAGGGGTCATGCGTGATCCATATTTAGACAATTTTTCACTAAGTGACTCCTGCACTGACAGCTGCACTTCGAGTAACGATGATTCAACTGAACACTCCCATGCCTTATACTCTCAACCGCAGTTATAACCTTCTTGCTGATGAAGAATTCAGTGGAAAAGTTGAGATTGTTAGATACAGTGCCATCAGGTTTTCAAGCGTGCAGCTCAGTTTTTTTCATCATTTTCAACTGCTGGGAGAATTTACCTTGAATTGATTTCAAAGTTTGAATGATACAATGATGTATTGGAGATGTGACGCGGTTTGATTTTGTTTGTAGGGATTGTCGCCAACTGAATTGAGTGAATTCCGCCTGCTAAATGTAGATTATCTTGGCCTACAAAACATTGTCAAACTCATAATCAGACATGTGTTTTTCCTTCCTAAAAGTCTTCCAGAAATAATAGGGAAGTTTTTATTTACAATGCCATTGAAATTTTAGGTGGATTAATAATAACGTATTCTAAGTTTTTTACTTATGACAAACTACATGTGCAGTGCAGGCATTTTCATTACAATTATTGTGGTAAGAAATATTATTGCATAATCTTGTACAATGTTTCCTTTAAAGCTCAAGCATCATCCCGTACTACAATAATAATTTGAATTTGAATTAGTTACAAAATCCAACAAAAGGAAGTTAACTTTGGTGCTGATTATTAAAGCTTGACTACTGCATTGGATCATCTGTCACTTTTGCTCTGTCAATCTCTGTATGATGTCATGCAATCTAATGTGGCCTGCTTGGCTTCTGCACATAGTCCCTTTAACATTCACTCAGTATTCTCCAGTCGGCTGTAAGGAGTATACATAATTAAAACTTAGCGGTAAACACGTTTATCCAAATTGAAAATCATTTTTAATTTATTAAGAGAATCGGACACATGACGACAACCATTTTTTGTTTTCAAGGGGAACTTGACTCAGATTTATTTTGTTTGCAATTTGGATTATTTTAAGATGATTTTTGTTAAGTTTTATTTCTAGGTTTCTACCATTGAATAAAACCAAGTGACCCTCTGCATCATGAGCAAATCATCTTTGCTTTAGTGGTGCCCCCTTTGGGATTTATGTCGAGGAGAACCCCCTCACGATAGCTGATAGTTTTCTGCTCAAAGGGAGGTGTATACGTGTATATATATTATTTATTTGTTTATTAAAGTGTCACCTTTAAAAGAAAAGCCAGCCTCATTAGGCTTATGAGACACATAAAAAATAACAAAATTACATAATTCAGGCGGGAGGTGTATAAGACAACATAGCAAGGATAAGTTTCTTTTCTCTTGTTCACAGCTAAATGCTCAGCGGAGGAGACGAGGGCTATCGACGTAGCCTTCTAGTGGCTGATGCCGCAACGAGATCAGTCCATGTAAGTTGGACGTATAACTTTATGGAATGGTTGAGTCACTTCGACAAAATGACAGTTGTCTTTTACAAGCAAAGGTGATTGCGGCATGGTTGTGGGGTGTATTTGTTATTTTTGGGGGGTCGACTTGCTTGAGAAATGTTGTCATGTGACCTGAACAGATTTTGTTTTTACTTTTGAATTTTCATTTGTTTATGAAGTGATTTTACAAAGAAAACAGTGTGTGGGGGATGCTGTTTCGGTTTCGATCCCTGGGCAGCTAAGTAAGGCCTGATGCCTTGAAGTTCAAGATGTGACTTTGAAATCAAGTATTTCACAAAATGCATGATTTGCCTGCATGGTATACATACCTGTCAAGAAGACATTTTCTATGACAGTAACTTGCTAAGGAATGTCTTATATCAACATAAATGGATCCTGATTTATTAGAGTGAAGAATATGTGCCTGATATCGTTTTTAATTCATATCATTTTGTGCAAGAATACATCTGTTGTATTTACCGTAAGTATCACACGAGAGTTACAGAATATGCACAATACTAAACACTGACTACGCAACCTGTATTCAGGATAATTGTGACTCTGCATCTTGGGGTCAGAGGTCATACAATCAATTTATGCACATGTCAGTGTGTGTCTTGTACATCCCCTCCTCATGGATATAACACACTTTAAGCAAGACCTCTAGATATTGTGGTAAAAGCTACGAAATCCAATTGTGACAGACAGAAGTTATCACTCCTCGCCGTGAGACGTGTCAAGGTATAAAACTCCCATTGCAATGCATATCCTCATGATCGAGATGCAATAGAAGCTATGGGACGCCTTCCAAAACATCCCGAGCATTGTTAGGGCATTAGCAGGGGTAGTTCTAGGCACTCATTGATACTTGCATAAGTCTGCCATGAGAGAATTAAATCAATTGAATTTATCTGTTGTATCTATAATATTTAATTTATAATGTATAGCTTGTAGCACTTTTGTATATATTGAAAGTTCAGTTAGTGTAAAAAGCCTGCCACACATAGGAGATAAAATCGGTGCGATAGGTGCAGCACATTTTTAAAAATTATAGATGGTGGGAAAAAATTTGAAGTTTTTTTACTGTGACAATAAGACCCGATTTGATTTCTATGTGTGGCAGTCTTTGATATGTAAAGGTTGTAACGTAAATCTGTTTTAAATATTCCAATCTGGGAAGTATTCTCACTTGGGAAGTCTTCCCGTTTTGGAAGTGTTCAAAATATACAATGAAAAATAGCTACACGTTAGTTTTTAGGGGGCATGGTTTTTAAAAAATTAGTCTTTTTAAAAAATATCTCAATAATTTCAGCTGTATCGGCTGGGATCTGAAGGAACACCATCTGCATCATTGACTCGAGGTTAGTTTGTTTTGCTACAGTTTTCAGTAGCACCGACTATGTCCCAATAATTCTGTTGAAGCAATGATTCCAATGGAACTTTAGGAGAGGCCAGTAGAGAGTGACATTCTAAATAAAGCTTGAAGAATTATCTTCTTCATATTCATGGTTTTCCACTAATTAAGGAAAATAGATAAATGTAGGGTCTATAGTCATATTGTACCTGACACACTCCTTTTGGTGCAAGCTGCCATTTTGGTCAAAGCAGTGCATATGAGAGCAAAGCACCCATCGTAACCATGCACCACAATCAGATTTTAGATGCCATTGCAACATTGATAACTAAGTGCTATGTGTGTTGGTCCGTTCTGGTCAAAATTGTGACCAATTACAATGGTCTGCCTCTGTCCAGGGCTGTGTGTACCAGAATGAGCAGTAATGCGTGGCTCCCTCTAACATCAGAATGGTTTATTAGGAATGCAGCTGGTATTTATTTAATATTGCTTTCGTTGTTACGTATGTAACTTTGAATCATGTTGTAAATTTGGTCTCAACCATGATTTGCCTGAATTCCTTATGTAGAATCCTTGAACTTTATCCTACAAGGATTTATGGTAAATCCAGGCTGAAATCCAGGCTGAAATCCAATTCGATTTTGGAGCTTCAGTATTGAAATTACCAGGCTGGAAGGGGTTAATATATAGATTAGTAGAGTTTTAAAACTTGTCAGATGTGAGTCGACCGGATATGCGCCACAGATAAGGCATAATGAAGATTGGAGCACTTCACAGGTGTTTGATAAACTGAGCCTACTTGTAACTATTGTTGACTCAATCATTTATTGAGACAATCTAATCTCATTCGCCTGTGAAACTAATCTAATTGTTTACAAGTATCTGAATAACATTTTGATAGTTTCCCAACCGATAGGCTTAGGCCTAATTACTTGAATTCCACTCCTACAGACATCTCTGATCCAGGTGAGCACAATAGGCCTGGCAGTTTTTCATTTACTTGATGTATACCCCAATCAGATATAACTGTAAATCAGCATTTTTGAGAATTACATGAAGAAAGGAGCAGTTTTTCAGAGGACAAGTACCATTCATAATAAATTTTCATACCTTTTACACTAAGAAATTCAGTCTTGTCTTTTGTTTATGAAGCACCATCAGCCTCTCTGTCATGTGATACTTCTAAAGGCAGTCGTTGGACAAAACTGAAGCCTCACACCGACTCAAGATCAGAATCTGTGGGCAGTTGAGGCTTATAGACTGCATCCAGGTGGAAAGCACTCAATCAGCCTTGTGTGGCAGGGACAAAAGACATCTGATGGAAGCCCATGCTGAAGACAGAAACGTCTTGAGCTGAGATAACTGAGATACATGCAGACCTCATAAACTCGCTGTTTGGTCCATGAGCACCTGAGTGACTTGGGCAGAAATGAACCATCTTGTCCAATGACTATACAGCGTAGGCCTAGCCTAGAAATGGCTGAGGACCGACTTTCTCTTTGGTGAGTTCTAGCTGTGACACATTGGGTGATATGAATAAAGGCTAGCAAATGCTTTTACTTCAATTTTGTACAGAAAGGTCAAGTGTAAATGTACATGGAGTTTTAGAGCATTTACTACTCTTTATTCATATCACCCAGCGTCGGACAGACATTGCCTTTGGTCTGGTTGTGATATTGTCCCAAGTCCTGTCTTGTTGTGATATTGTCCCTAGTCCTGTCTGGTTGTGATATTGTCCCTAGTCCTGTCTGGTTGTGATATTGTCCCAAGTCCTGTCTTGTTGTGATATTGTCCCTAGTCCTGTCTGGTTGTGATATTGTCCCTAGTCCTGTCTGGTTGTGATATTGTTCCTAGTCCTGTCTTGTTGTGATATTGTCCCTAGTCCTGTCTGGTTGTGATATTGTCCCTAGTCCTGTCTGGTTGTGATATTGTCCCTAGTCCTGTCTGGTTGTGATATTGTTCCTAGTCCTGTCTGGTTGTGATATTGTCCCTAGTCCTGTCTGGTTGTGATATTGTCCCTAGTCCTGTCTGGTTGTGATATTGTCCCTAGTCCTGTCTGGTTGTGATATTGTCCCTAGTCCTGTCTTGTTGTGATATTGTCCCTAGTCCTGTCTGGTTGTGATATTGTCCCTAGTCCTGTCTTGTTGTGATATTGTCCCTAGTCCTGTCTGGTTGTGATATTGTCCCAAGTCCTGTCTGGTTGTGATATTGTCCCTAGTCCTGTCTGGTTGTGATATTGTCCCTAGTCCTGTATGGTTGTGATATTGTCCCTAGTCCTGTCTGGTTGTGATATTGCTTCTGAACAATCTTGAAATCACAACCATTGACAGCAAGCAAGGTCCCTGGTGGCAAATTGAGTGAGTGATGAACAATTGAAGACAGGCCCAAATATCCCGCTCTGACAACTCAAGTTATTTGAACAAAAGTTATTTGATGAATTAACACTGAAAGGTAGAAATGCCCGAAGGAACAAATCTGCAATTTCCGCGCTCGTCACGTCATGAGAACATTGAACTGCTGAACCGGGGGGGGGGGGGCTACTGCTGATGCGTCAAAATACGGAGTTGGACAATACCCATACATGTATTTCAAGTCAAGACGGTAAATCCTGGTGGACTATTTATTCATTCATCTAATACCGTTTATGTTACAGGAGAAACATAAGTATACATGGACATAGTAAAACCTTGGAGTAATACTCCAAGGTAAAACATAGCTTATATGCGTACATGGAACATACAAAATAGATATCTGGAAAGCTTGAACTAGTAGCCTTGCCGGATGATGTTTTCATGATTTGATAACATAGTCTTCTGAATGAAGCATAACTCCCAAGCAAGTCAACCACACCGTCCTGGTCACCAGAACAGTGATTTTGATTTCCGCCAACGAGAACTACTTCAATTTCAAGATCGTGAGGTGAGACAGTCACAGCCAGGCCGTATCTGTCCATGCTGCTCCACCGTGTTGTCAATACGGTGCGTGAGATGAGACAGTCACTGTCAGGCCGAACTAGTCTTGGCTGCTCCACCGTGTTTACAATATGGTGAGTGAGATGAGACAGTCACAGCCAGGCCGAAATAGCCTTGGCTGCTCCACCGTGTTTGCAACATGGTGAGAGAGATGAGACAGTCACAGTCAGGCCGAAATAGCCTTGCGGCTGCTCCACTGTGTTGACAAGGTGAGAGAGATGAAATGGTCACAGCCAGGCCAAATCAGTTGTCAGGTAGATATGAGTACCACCAGTCTCGTGAGATCAGATAACCAGCTGGCAGAGATTCGTTGTTCCTTTGTCTGTCCTTGTGAGATGATTACCATGGTACAACCAAATCAGTTGTCTTGTATCACCCGTGCAGTCGTGTACAGCTAAAGGACCCTTTGAAGGTTGTGTCAATGTCTTCCCCTGACCAAATAACCAGCTGGAAGAGGTTGGTTGTTACGTAGGCCGTCCTGTCGTCTCCAAAGTTTATTAGTGGTAACCTTGGTGTATTTTTTAGGTTGTGTCAAGGTCTTCCCAACCTGACCAGATAACCAGCTGGCAGAGGGTAATTGTTTCAGAGTCCCGACTCAATGACACAACCTTGCAACGTAGTCTCTGCAAGGACAGGTTGTGACTGTCTTCATGGATGCATCGACAAAGCAGCTCTCTCTATTGCAAGACACCATTAGATTGTACCCAGTACCATGGATATTGTCTCCATTGCTTTCTTCGAAACCAGGTCGAGACAGAAGCTCTACCAATGACAGTGCTCCCTGCTGTCATCCCTGTTTCACATAGACTTCGAGTACCTCATGTGCCTGGGACGGTAGAGAGACTCTTCGGACTCCTGAAGAGCTCCCGGTACTCTTAAAGATGGGCAGAACTGAAAGACTTTCATATGGCCCTACATAGGCATACCTACCCAAGAGACACACAGAGTAGGCTACCTCATGTACTTGGGGGAGCATCAGGACTCTTCTGACTTTGGTAGGGCTCCCTTGAAGACAGGCCCAATTACCCCACTTGCTTACTCAAGTAGTTTACTTGGAGTAGCTCATGCAACTGACAGGGTTGGCGCGCCCGTTCGCATTTTTGCGAATGCTGCACATGAGTGACGAATGTAAACAATGCCTGGCTAAAGATTTTGCGAATTCAATTTGAATAATTGCCATGATTTGGCGAGAGAGTAATAGTGTTGTGCGAAAATTGGTCAAAGTCTATCAAAAAGATCCAACTTCCACACCAAATGCACTAAGGAACGATCGTTTGTCAGTCAAACTTTGTCATATTTGCGGTCGGTCGCGCTATCACCCGTGGTTGCTATCGTCTGCATTGTAGTTCTATCGTTGCCGCTATTGATTTTAGTAGCGCTGCTGGTCGCCTTACGCATACATGATCGGCTGGTTCATGCCCATTTCGCCTTGTCTTTTTTCGCCTTTTCCCATTTTGCCTTTAAAAAATATACATTTCGCCTTCTCCTATTTCGCCTTTTCCAATTTTGCCTCTTCTCAATCCGCCTTATTCTATCTCGCCTTTGTCTTTTTTCGCCTTTTCATTTTTCGCCTTATGATATTTTGCCTCTGTTTTATCTTGCCTTATCACAAGTTGCCTTATCCATTCTTGCCTTCGTCTCAGTTTGCCATTGTCTTAATCTGCCTTCTCTTATTTCACCTTGTCTTAATTTACCTTTGTCCTAATTCGCCTTCATCCTATCTCGCCTTTACCCGCCCCGCCTTTGTATTATTTCGCCTTCTTCCCATTTCGCCTTCTTCCTACTTTGCAACAAACTTGGTGTCTTTACCCATGTTTGTTGAGTCAATCTTTCATATGAAAGTGTCTTCAACAGTGTTGAAGGGCTTCTAGGGTCCATTCGGGGGTACCCCCAACCAAAACCCGGTGCACATTGCCAAAATTACAAGTGTAGATAACTTCTCAGCCATTATAGTCATATTACATTACATACCATATTACAAAAGACTTTTGTCTCTTTTACCCATGTTTGTGGGGCCAGTCTTTCATATAAGAGTGTTTCCACGAATTATGTTTTGGTACCCTACCCAAGGCTGTTGCTTAATTACCAATATTTTCAAATCTTCGTAACTTCTGAACCATCTACATGTAAGCTTACATGTATCTCCAAAACCAACTTAGTATCTTTACCCATGTTTGTCAAATCTTAGAGTTTTCCAAGTCTTTCATGGAAATATTTTGGCATAGTGTTTTGGCATTCTTTGATGAGTAAAACTTGTGACCTGGTACTATATAGGAGGGATGGGGGTGCTAAGTATTTTATTGATCATTCAAAGTGTGAGTGCTTCTGAAGTTCTTTATTATGGACTATGGTCAATAGGCCTACTCAAATCCAGCAATCTGGAAGATGTATTCCTTTGATCATTGGGGAATTATGAGGCCTTCTCACAGAACGAGTTAGCTCTCAAGAACGTCCCACGCAGTGTTCCCTTTAGATGGTTTTGGTACGTTTGATGTTCTTCATTCACAGCAATGCTATAACTTAGCATGAGATAATACAAGTACCAAAGTTTTTTTGAACAGAATCATTAAACTACTCAAAACACTGCCCCCCCCCTGCGAATAATAGACCCCTTGCTTAACGAAGGGGGATTGATAAAAGGCGAGTTGAGATATGGCGAAACGGGAGAAGGCAAAATGGGAAGAAGGCGAATTGACACAAAGGTCAATCAAGAAAAGGCAAGATGAGATAAGGCAGGATGGAACCAAGGCAGAATAGGACAAAGGCGAAATAAGAAAAGGCAAACTAGGATGAGGCAAGATGAGAGGAAGGCGAGTTAGGAAGAAGGCCAATTGGAACAAAGGCGAGATAAGACGATGGCGAAATCGTAGAAGGCGAATTGAGAAAAGGCAAGTTAGGAGAAGGCTAAATGGGAGAAGGCAAAATTGGATAAGGCGAATAAGGTTAAGGCAAAATGGGCAGACACCGATCGGCTAGTTTCCCGCTCGCTTCGTTGCCATGGAGTCCCCGGTCACGGGTTCCTCGAATCGTTCGTTGATTTGCGAGACAAGACCACAATTGATTTTTTAATCCTTTTAGCAGTTAAATTGTCAATGTTTGACTTGTGAAACTGAAATTCGGATATGATATACGGGTTAGTCTTGCGAGTAACTGGTGCGATTTAAATTGGTGATTGACCACGGAAATTTTTTTATAATCGACAAATTAGACAGACTTTGATATTTCCACTCTTTTCAGCCAACTGGCAGGAAAAACTCAAAACACGCCCCCTATTACCCAATTAGCAAAATTCGAAATTAATTTTTTCATCAAATAATTTCTTTATATCTGTAGACTTGCCACAACAAATATTTTTTCAATACCTCCCAAATATGTACTTGAGAGTTAAAAACATGCACTCGTCTAATTGATAAGCCTCGACCCTCCAACCTATGAATATTCATTAGTGGTCTTGTCTCTTGCTAGTCTCAGTACTGGCGGGGCTGCCATTCTCGCACATGTTACTGTGGGCTGGGACGGCCCCAAGATGGACAAACGATCGGCAATGGCTAGAGCTGACTCAATATGACTAAAAGTGACAGCCACTTGGCTAAAAAGTGGCTAGGAGGAAAAAATTCACAGAGCCAAGCCTGACTGAGGTACCTCAGGAACCAGAGACTTCAGCATTAGGATCCTACTTGCCATTGAGGCCACTCATGTATCTGCAGGTTGTAGTACCTGATACAGTACATCCCAATATGCTTTTCTTGACAGTATCATCGACTGTATCAAGAACACCTTCAAGGCCCATGGCTTCTCTAAATGTTCAGCAGGGTCCTTATGCTGTCTTGAGTGCATCATAATTATCACACAAAGACATTACATCTTATTCCAAGATCAATTTTATTCACAGGACATTGTGTAGATACCGGTACATAATTTTTTCACAGAGTGCGCGTTTTGAATAGATGTGGACAGTTTTCTAAGTAAACTGCACTGCTAAGACCAAATACCGTTAAGTCAGATGATAACCTATATTGTAGTTGATAACAAACTAACCCAAATCTACATGTAAACAGTACATGATAGACTAATGTAGCACAACTTCTTTACTCAACCACACAATCAAACAGATTTCACAAGAAGTTTATCCACAAATAAAGATTGTCAAAATAAAACTATTTGAGAGGGAACTGTCTTTTGAGGACGGAACTTATTTCTAAAAGTGGATATCTTCCAAATCGCTGAAACAGAAGACTAACATAGTTTTTTCACATAATTAAGTACAGCCCTTTTTAAAATCATTGTCCCTTTAGCAGATGGATGTCACTATAGTTACTTAACAACAACATATTCACAATCACATTATAAACAACAAGAATCCAACAGATGTGCTCTAACGGTAATGTACAAGCATAGTATTAAGAACAACGCGATTCAAGTAATGGCCTCCTATGAACTTGATACATCTCTTACCCAATAAGACTGAGTTTTCATACGTCAGAAGAGCAGGCATTACACCACTGAAACTGCACTGACTGTCTCGTACAGAAGTATGTATGAAGAATGTATGTCAGAATGTATATCAGCCTAACAAGAATGTACAAAAACTTACAGAAGAATGGACACAGAAGAACAAAGGCCTCTACTAAGTCATGAAAAATGAAGACAAAGAAATGTATTTAGGAAAACTTGGAGTATCGCTACTTCAAGTAAGGTACACAGTTTTTTCTGATTTTTAGGACCCCTGGTATGCAAAAACATGTAATAACACGTCTCCACAAAAGTGCTCCTCCCTATCATAAGCCAACCCGGTACAGACTAGAAGTATGGGCCCTTAGCCTCAGCAGCATATTGAAGTTCAACATGCTAATTCAGGGCCTTCACAGATCTTTTCATATCAGCCCTGAATCAGCCTATTCAACAAAACATTCTGTTAAAGTTTAAATGTTTCAAGAATTGAGCACTGAATGAGGAATTGTTTATACACATTAGCGTAGTCCTGGACATCCAGTGGCGATCAGAAACAGAATCTGAATTGCACTGCAACACTCTCAAGCCTTGGGAGGTTCATTTCACTGCCGACAGATATCTGTAAGAGCCTAATATCTGTACCAGGATGAGCAGACAAGGCCTAACTTTATGATGAATGGATTAATAACTGGACGGAATAAGTATTGGAATCTCTTTTTAAAACATCATTAAAGCAAAGCACTGTCATGGGTATAAACACTGCAAAAAGGTTTGACAAATTTCAAGGTGAAAACGTCCTGTCACAAAGCTTAAAGCTGACACATCATGGGCAGGGAAAGTAACTGGATGTTGTTTTTAACACTTGCGTTTGTGTACCCCCCCCCCAAAGGTACAAAACCACCCAGGTTACTGTGGAGACCTACTTTCAGGCGCCTCCCCTTTTGTGAGTAGAGTAAAGTTTTTCACCTGTCCCATTGCAGCAACTGCCCTCCAAACGGTGGCCGTCAGCTTGTAACATTCAAATCAACCCCCTCATTTCTATAAAGAGTACAGTTTCTCTCCTGTCCCATGGCCACTGCCATTTATTAACGTATTTTCGTCTTCGTACGGCGGTGGTGAGCTCTGATACGGCGGGGGCTGTTCTGAATTCAAGTCATCCAGGTCCGGCACGTTATTTCGGATCTTCTGCTGTTTTTGTAGTTCTCGGAATCCTGGGGAAAATGATAGGATGTTATTTTGGTTTTCAAAGTTTACTGTGTTGGAAATACAAGCTGCAAGGAAAGTCTTTTTGAAAAATTGAATAAAAAATATCTTTAATGCCACCCAATCAACCTTTAGGCTTGATTTTCATTTCAGTTGTTTTCAAACTGTAGATCTGAGGCAAATTTGATAATTCATTTTTTACTACATGAACTTTCAAAATTGGCCAAAGAGCATCTGTTTATAACTATACAGCAATGAGGTGCGGGGTTAATTTGGCACCAAGGATGAGCACCTGGTAGAAAGAAAAGCACTAACCATCTCCAAGCCGGTTGCCACCAGGTATCGGAGGCAGGTTTCCAAGATCTAATAACCCATCACTCGGCCCTGCAAGCGGTGAAACCTCCTCCTCCTCCGCTGGTTTTTTCTTCTTTGGCTTCTTATTCCGTGGACTTTTTATTTTGCCAAATTTGCTTCCGATCGGGACGGCCGCTTCGCCCAAGTTTGTGCCATCGTCAACGATGTCGTCTGATAGCATCGGTTGGGTTTTCTTCTTCCTCGGCAGGTTTTTGTCCGCTTGGAGGATCGGAGCCGGCCCAGGTAGGCTGGTGTCTGTAACAAAATGATAACAAACTTCATCGTGGTTGCCCCGCAATAGATTTTTCATTTCTTTATGAATACTATAAACATCAAGTTTCAGCAAATTCGCTAGCATGATAACTGCACCACAGCATAGTATACCACTTCATGTCTATTTTCTTGAGCCACCAATAACCACGAATGGCATTTCCCTCATACAACTTAACACTTACCGATGTCCTGCGGAAGGCCTTCAATGACCAGCTTGGCACCCTTGCTAAGTTTATCACAGAGTAGCGCGATATGCTTCTTAAGTTTTTGCGTATCTTTCGGCGGGGTGAGAGGGGATGGATTGATGGCTTGGTCTTTGGAGTTCTTGGCGAGGCAGGTCCGCAGCAGATGTGTGATCGCACAGTCGACCATCTCTTCCCAGCCCTTGAGAACAATCAAGTTTAGAGTAGGTTAGATTAACTCTACCATACCAGTATAAACCAGGTACTTGCACTACATACTACTGGCACAAAGTGATCCATTCTGCAAAATTTTCCTCAAGTTTTCTCGTGCTAGAAACTTTACAATGTAACTTTTCCTAAGCCGAATTGGGATCCAGGCCACCTGCTCTACATGTATACCTGGTGTGCCCAGGGGAACGGAACACTCCCAAATCCGCAGTGGTGAACAGGTTAAGGACGCGTACCTGGTCTTCAGAATCGTTAACCTGCGGACACAGACTGCTCTGCAGCACGTAGAACTCCTTATCGGACATGTTGGTCCACAATAGTATCAGTAGATTAAGAAGGTAGGTGGCAGCACTGAGAGAGCTCGAGACCCTGCCAAGGTTACGCACGTTTTCCTCTGCGGCATCTGCGAGGGCTAGGAGCTGAAAAAACAGACGGACCACAAAACTATTTAGTTCTCATACATTGGTAAGTACATTTTCAAGTCCAATTGGACAGACTTGATGTTACAATTGCAGTCACAAGTACTTCAAGACAACTGTTCAGAGATAGATGCCAACACTGCCTGCAGTGGATTACCAAGATTTTTAAAAACAAAACTATAAGTACTTTCCAGCATTTTGCAAGTGACCTTCATTATTTCGAATGGATTTTTGAAGCAAACTTTCCGTAGATCCAGAGAAATCCTAGGTTGGCAGCCCTGACTGTCGCTGGCATAGGTCAGCGCAAAGGAATGCTGGGGAATGGAGGGGCTGCAGAGATACAAGAGTTCACCCTCGAGCAACAAAGTGGCCAAGAAATGGAGGCTTGAACCTACCACCCACAGATTCTGAGCAAGAGACCAGAAGCATCACACCCATTTTTACCTGTCTGTAAGTACCATCCAGTAATGTATCCAAATTCGACAACGGTGTAGGCGTTTTATCTTTGAATCTGGTCAGCAGTCTGCGTTGAATGGCACGGAACTGGGATGCCCTCTGGGCAAGAAGGTCCTTGTACTTATTTTGATTTGAACGCACCTACAAGTAAGAATACAAAATAGAAACTCTTATAAAACTGTCAAAGTCCTCTAGGTGCACTGTAGATTGGTGAAGCGACTGATTTTTTAACCGAGTATGAATGCACAGTGCTTGAGAGCACGTGAAGGAGCATACATTTGTTAAAACTGTAGAAATACACATGTTTCTCTTGATAGGCACAAATCTGTTCCCCCTCCAAATTTATCACTTACTTCAAAATGTTGCTCCAGGACCTCAAAATATTCATGCAGCGGCAGTGCACCGCTAAAGGATGCCTGGAATCCATCTTGGTTTTTACCCTTAAAGTAACCGCTCAGTCGGTTGACGAGCTCGTTGGCGAGAAGCCACATTGGTTCGAAGCTGTCACACTGAAGACGGTAGCGCTCTGAGAACAGAAAAGTTTATGATTTGATGACAGTTTTGGGGAGAACTTTATGACTGTTCTGTTGATTGCAGGTTATTGCACAGGAAAGTTTGAAAGATCACAGCAGAATCATCTGAACATCGCTTCTGTCTTACTGTTGCTTTTTCATTTCTGTTTTGGCTCAAAAAGGCAATCTAAACGAGTTTAATTTGAATTCCAATGTTTTTACTGAAGACTCCATATCATCAGGAGAAGAAGATAATTACAACTGGTGGGAAATTCCATTATCCTGCATTGGAGTGGAAATGGAAATGTCATGGCCTACATATTATTATTCACAGATCTTACGTGATGTCTTTGATGCCAACATTGTGACCACAGGACCCCCATAGTACTGGAACCCCAAGGCATTGCCGGGACCATCAGCATAGTCACCAAGAAGATCTGAAAATACAATCAATACACCTTGTTGTTACTTTTAACACAACTAATTTCTTGTGCGATTTGAATTTAAACTAGTGCACTGGCACCATACACTTTTTTTGCCCTCCAGTTGTCTAAGAGTAATAAATAGACAGACCAGTAAACTATGTCCAGAAATGAGTGGTCATAAGATAAAAAAAATAACTATGATATCACTCTAGGCCATGGGACAAATCTCAAACTTGTTATCACTGACAATATTGACTTGATAAGGCTCATTATTCAAAACACCTACCCAGCTTACAATGGTTCCTAAAAGATTGCCTTTTTAGGTCATGGTTTAGTTCTAGATTCGGTATCCGACAAATATTTAAGACGGGCGTAGCCAGGGCGCACTAGCAAAACTGACTACAGCTGACATCAAGTTAGGTGTAATAATAGAACAGGTTTGCCTTTAGTTGGATTTTGTTCTAGTAGTTTGTGCCTTGATAAGCACACAATAACCGGATTTATCAACAGAAACATTGGTTGAGTATACAAATTCTTCGGTGTGTGACTTATCTGATATACAAGCTTGCAGATTTGCCAATGGATGGAAATAACGCATTTGTTATCTCAGCCTCATGTGCGAACAGGAAGGAGTTCACGGTGTAGTCCAACATACCAGTGTTAAAAGTTAAATCACTTTCTTTGGTCACATTTGAGGAAGCTATGCAAAACAAATACTTTTCAATGGATCTTCCATGGAGAGTTGGCAACATGTATGCACATTTTGAAGCATAACGCTATGAAATATAAGTTTTCATATCAAAACTCAAGGCACTTGATGACATTAGAATATACCTTCCATAGTTTGTGAATAGAGACTCACGACACCATCTCAAAGGATCCTCGGAAAAAGGTAAGAATTTTTTCTCCAGCTGTTACAGTAAAGATCAAAGTTTTGCCAAGAGGTGTGACAAGGTCACCAAAGCTGGTTATGCTTGAAATTATGTGAAAAACGTTATTTGCAATAAACTATGTTAACACAATGTACACGCAATGTACACAAATTTTATTCGTGTACAAAACCCTGTAACTGAAGATGATCTTTGGATTGCCGACAGTGGTGACCCCTGTGGCAGTCTGAAAAAATCATAGAGATGGGAGATCACCAGTGCCCATATGTAAACTAATACCTTCTCTGCAGAGCACACGCCATCTTATTATTTGTTCTACTATCTGACAGTCAGGGATGGTGCCTTTGTTTCTTTTCAGTGTTAAATATTGGCCATAATACTCGAGGAGGTTCATCCAGCGATCCCCACAGCTTGGTCTTTAGCTCTACTGCCTCTGGCCAACTCTTTAGTCATGGCAGGGAAGTCAAGAAATCCTGCAGTATGTGGCTGAAATTTGGATGGCACTCCCGTACAGTAGGTCAAGTCTTTTTTGAGTAGGCTCATCACCTCTGTTTCCAGTTAAGAGAAATAAAAGGTTCCATTCTCTCTAGGAATCTGAGAGTATTCAATATACTAGCATATACCCATGGAGCGAGCAAAGTTGAAATGTAATATACATTAGTTAAATGGGCACGATGATTGAGCTACATTAAATTTCTAACGTTACTGAAGTTTTATTAAAGGTTAAACACGAAATTAACTGCATTTAGGGACTTATTGCTGCTATCTACATGCAACCCCCAATAGATTGATTGGAGTACGCTATTTTGCACAATGCATTGAGACCAGTGACAGCAGGTCCTGTTCCAAATAAGGCCCTCACATATTAGGCATGGCTGTAATTTGCCTGACGCCAATCGAAGCAATCATAATGGTGCATTGCACCATGGTCTTGGCCAGCCTCTCCTCTTCTTCCTTTCTCAGTTTTTTTAGGTCGAAAAATTACTCACTATCAGGTTGTTCACTCATTACAGGAATAGTCACAGACCAACCGGTTGATACAAGAACTATAGCGGTTTGATGATGGAGGAGACACAAGCAAAAACTGCCGACCAACGACTGTTCGATGCAGTAGATGAAGGGAACTTGAAAGGTGTTAAACACGCAATCACCGCTGGTGGGGATGTGAACCAGAAAGACAAAGATGGTAAGCTACTTGTGCAAATAGCTATCGAAAACCTTATTCAAGCACTAAAAGGCCAAGACCAGGCTACAACTCAAGATGCAAAGAAAGCAATTGTAATAGAATTAGTAGAGCATCATGCCTATGTCAATGAACAGGGTGTATATGATATAACTGCGTTAGGATATTTGCTAGCACTGCATAAATTAAATTCATTATACAATGATAGGCAAAAACTGATTCTGCTTGATGTTGTAAGAGTGTTGTTAAATAATGGTGCTGATGTCAACATCAAGGATATTGGTGGTCAATCTCCTTGGCACAGAGCAGCTAAGACCCCTTCCATTGAACTTCTGCAGTTATTTTTTGAGCACCAGTCTGATGTAAATGTCAGGGGTACAGGTGATCAAACTGCACTTCATACTGCTGATGACACAGACATTGTTAGATTATTGTTAGAAAACAAGGCTGATGTCAATGCTGCAGACAAAGCAGGCAGTAGTCCACTCTCGCATGCAGCACAGAGAGGTAACATTGATGTAGTCAGATTATTGATAGAAAGCAAGGCTGATGTCAATGCTACAGACAAAGCAGGCAGAAGTCCACTCTCGTATGCGGCAGGAAGAGGTGACATTGATGTAGTCAGATTATTGATAGAAAACAAGGCTGATGTCAATGCTATAGACAATAAAGGCAGAAGTCCACTCTCGTATGCGGCAGGGAGAGGTAACATTGATGTAGTCAGATTATTGATAGAAAACAAGGCTGATGTCAATGCTATAGACAATGAAGGCAGAAGTCCACTCTCGTATGCGGCAGGAAGAGGTAACACTGATGTAGTCAGATTATTGATGGAAAACAAGGCTGATGTCCATGCTACAGACAATGTAGGCATAAGTCCACTCTCGTATGCGGTAGAGAGAGGTTACATTGGTGTAGTCAGATTATTGATAGAAAACAAGGCTGATGTCAATGCTATGGTCAATAAAGGCAGAAGTCCACTCTGGTATGCGGCAGGGAGAGGTAAAATTGATGTAGTCAGATTATTGATAGAAAACAAGGCTGATGTCCATGCTACAGACAATAAAGGCAGAAGTCTACTCTGGGACGTGGCAGGGAGAGGTAACATTGATGTAGTCAGATTATTGATAGAAAATAAGGCTGATGTTCATGCTATAGACAATGAAGGCAAAAGTCCACTCTTGCATGCGGTAGAGAGAGGTAACATTGATGTTGTCAGATTATTGTTAGAAAACAAGGCTGATGTCAGTGCTACAGACTATGAGGGCAGAAGTCCACTCTCGTATGCGGCATGGGAATGTTACATTGATGTAGTCAGATTATTGATAGAAAACAAGGCTGATGTCCATGCTACAGACAATGTAGGCAGAAGTCCACTCTCGTATGCGGTACAGAGAGGTAACATTATTGTAGTCAGATTATTGATAGAAAACAAGGCTGATGTCAATGCTACAGACTATGAGGGCAGACGTCCACTCTCGTATGCGGCATGGGAATGTTACATTGATGTAGTCAGATTATTGATAGAAAACAAGGCTGATGTCAATGCTACAGACGTTTATGGCAGAGGTCCACTCTGGTATGCGGCAGGGAGAGGTTACATTGATGTAGTCAGATTATTGATAGAAAACAAGGCTGATGTCAATGCTACAGACAATGAAGGCAGAAGTCCACTCTGGTATGCGGCACAGGGAGGTAACATTGGTGTAGCCAGATTATTGATAGAAAACAAGGCTGATGTCAATGCTACAGACAAACTAGGCAGAGGTCCACTCTCGTGTGCGGTAGAGAGAGGTAACATTGATGTAGTCAGATTATTGATAGAAAACAAGGCTGATGTCAATGCTACAGACAATGAAGGCAGAGGTCCACTCTGGTATGCGGCAGGGAGAGGCAACATTGAAGTAGTCAGATTATTGATAGAAAACAAGGCTGATGTCGATGTTACAGACAATGAAGGCAGAAGTCCACTCTTGCATGCGGCACAGAGAGGTCACATTGCTGTAGTCAGATTATTGATAGAAAACAAGGCTGATGTCGATGCTACAGACAATGAAGGCAGAGGTCCACTCTTGTATATGTTAGAGAGAGGTAACATTGATGTAGTCAGATTATTGATAGAAAGCAAGGCTGATGTCAATGCTACAGACAAACTAGGCAGAGGTCCACTCTCGTGTGCGGTAGACAGAGGTAACATTGATGTAGTCAGATTATTGATAGAAAACAACGCTGATGTCAATGCTACAGACGATAAAGGCAGAAGTCCACTCTTGTGCGTGGCAGAGGGAGGTCACATTGATGTAGTCAGATTATTGATAGAAAACAACGCTGATGTCAATGCTACAGACGATAAAGGCAGAAGTCCACTCTTGTGCGTGGCAGAGGGAGGTCACATTGATGTAGTCAGATTATTGATAGAAAACAACGCTGATGTCAATGCTACAGACGATAAAGGCAGAAGTCCACTCTTGTGTGTGGCAGAGGGAGGTCACACTGATGTAGTCAGCTTATTGATAGAAAACAACACTGATGTCAATGCTACAGACGATAAAGGCAGAAGTCCACTCTCGTATGCGGTCAAGGGAGGTTACATTAATGTAGTCAGATTATTGATAGAAAACAAGGCTGATGTCAATGCTACAGACGATAAAGGCAGAAGTCCACTCTTGTGCGTGGCAGAGGGAGGTCACATTGATGTAGTCAGATTATTGATAGAAAACAACGCTGATGTCAATGCTACAGACGATAAAGGCAGAAGTCCACTCTTGTGCGTGGCAGTTGGAGGTCACATTGATGTAGTCAGATTATTGATAGAAAACAACGCTGATGTCAATGCTACAGACGATGAAGGCAGAAGTCCACTCTTGTGTGTGGCAGAGGGACGTCACACTGATGTAGTCAGCTTATTGATAGAAAACAAGGCTGATGTCAATGCTACAGACGATAAAGGCAGAAGTCCACTCTCGTATGCGGTCAAGAGAGGTTACATTAATGTAGTCAGATTATTGATAGAAAACAAGGCTGATGTCAATGCTACAGACGATAAAGGCAGAAGTCCACTGTCGTATGCGGCAAGGGAATGTAACATTGATAGAGTCAGATTATTGATAGAAAACAAGGCTGATGTCAATGCAACAGACAATAAAGGCAGAAGTCCACTCTCGTATGCGGCACGGAGAGGTAACATTGATGTAGTCAGATTATTGATAGAAAACAAGGCTTATGTCAATGCTACACACAATGAAGGCAGAAGTCCACTCTCCAATGCGGTAAAGGGAGGTAACATTGATGTAGTCAGATTATTGATAGAAAACAAGGCTGATGTCAATGCTACAGACAATAAAGGCAGAAGTCCACTCTCCAATGCGGTAGAGGGAGGTAACATTGATGTAGTCAGGTTATTGATAGAAAACAAGGCTTATGTCAATGCTACACACAATGAAGGCAGAAGTCCACTCTCGTATGCGGTACTGAGAGGTTACATTGATGTAGTCAGATTATTGATAGAAAACAAGGCTGATGTCCATGCTACAGACGATGAAGGCAGAAGTCCACTCTGGTATGCGGCATGGAGAGGTTACATTGATGTAGTCAGATTATTGATAGAAAACAAGGCTGATGTCAATGCTACAGACAATGAAGGCAGAAGTCCACTCTCGTATGCGTTACAGGGAGGCGACATTGATGTCGTCAGATTATTGATAGAAAACAAAGCTGATGTCAATGCTACAGACAAAGTAGGCAGAAGTTCACTCTCGTATGCGGCATGGGAATGTTACATTGATGTAGTCAGATTATTGATAGAAAACAAGGCTGATGTCAATGCTACAGACAAAGTAGGCAGAAGTTCACTCTCGTATGCGGCATGGGAATGTTACATTGATGTAGTCAGATTATTGATAGAAAACAAGGCTGATGTCAATGCTACAGACGATGAAGGCAGAAGTCCACTCTCGTATGCGGCAAGGAGAGGTAACATTGATGTAGTCAGATTATTGATAGAAAACAAGGCTGATGTCAATGCTACAGACAATGAAGGCAGAAGTCCACTCTCGTATGCGGCACAAGGAGGTCACATTGATGTAGTCAGATTATTGATAAAAAACAAGGCTGATGTCCATGCTACAGACAATGAAGGCAGAAGTCCACTGTCGTATGCGGCACGGAGAGGTGACATTGATGTAGTCAGATTATTGATAGAAAACAAGGCTGATGTCAAAGCTACAGACAAAAAAGGCAGTAGTCCACTCTCGTATGCGGTAGAGGGAGGTAACATTGATGTAGTCAGATTATTGATAGAAAACAAGGCTGATGTCCATGCTACAGACAATGAAGGCAGAAGTCCACTCTCGTATGCGGCAAGGGGAGGTAACATTGATTTAGCCAGATTATTGGTAGAAAACAAGGCTGATGTCAATGCTACAGACAATGAAGGCAGAAGTCCACTCGTGTATGCGGCACAGGGAGGTAACATTGATTTAGCCAGATTATTGGTAGAAAACAAGGCTGATGTCAATGCTACAGACAATGAAGGCAGAAGTCCACTCTGGTATGCGGCACGGCGATGGAACACTGATTTAGGCAGATTATTGGTAGAAAACAAGGCTGATGTCAATGCTACAGACAATGAAGGCAGAAGTCCACTCTGGTTTGCGGCACGGCGATGGAACATTGATTTAGCCAGATTATTGGTAGAAAACAAGGCTGATGTCAATGCTACAGACAATGAAGGCAGAAGTCCACTCTTGGATGCGGCACAAGGAGGTCACATTGATTTAGCCAGATTATTGATAAAAAACAAAGCTGATGTCAATGCTACAGCCGATGAAGGCAGAAGTCCACTCTTGTATGCGGCACGGAGAGGTCACATTAATGTAGTCAGATTATTGATAAAAAACAAGGCTGATGTCAATGCTACAGACAATGAAGGCAGAAGTCCACTCTCGTATGCGGCACAAGGAGGTCACATTGATGTAGTCAGATTATTGATAAAAAACAAGGCTGATGTCCATGCTACAGACAATGAAGGCAGAAGTCCACTGTCGTATGCGGCACGGAGAGGTGACATTGATGTAGTCAGATTATTGATAGAAAACAAGGCTGATGTCAAAGCTACAGACAATGAAGGCAGAAGTCCACTCTCGTATGCGGCACAGGGAGGTGACATTGATGTAGTCAGACTATTGATAGATAACAAGGCTGATATCAATGCTACAGACAGCGGAGGTCTCAAGCCACTTTATTTTGCAATACACAACAACAAAGAAGTATTTGATGAACTGCTTAGATGTGGGGAAGAAATTGATGGCTCAGATCAAAGAGGTCTAAATATCCTACACATTGGATTAGCGAGTGTCAGTGAGAGCTTATTGTATGTTCTTGAGGATACAGATGATTCACATGATACACATGAGCCAAGGCAGAAGGAGAAAACTGTCAATGCTCCTGGAAGTTACGACAGGACAATGCTTCATGTCGCTGCAACCCTTGGGCTCACTAAACACATGTCAGTCTTGCTCCAATATCGTGGAATAAATGTGAATGCCCGTGACATCTTCGGCATGACCTGTCTTCATTATGCAACAATAATAGGAAATGAAGACATAATCTGTAACCTTCTCAAGGCAGGGGCCGATATTGGAGCACTGGATACTGCAGGGAGGTCTGTTTTGCATATTGCAGCAATCTATGGACATTGCAAATTGATAGAAACTTTCACTCAAATTCAAAATGACTTGCTTCAAGCAAGAGACAACCAAGGACGGAATTGCCTACACTATGCTGTGATCTACAGAAGAGATGAAGTAGTAAAACTACTTCTCAATGATCAGCCAGATTCTCAAATTAATTCTAGCGAGGACAATAAGGGAAAGAAGCCAATAGACTATCTGTACAAATTTGAGGAAAACACTTTGATACGGAAACTGTTCGGCAATCAATCTCCAGTTATCAAAATTGTCAACGAATACACTGACTTTTCATGCCACAAGAGTGAAACAAATCTCTTAGAGGTATCAAAACAGTGTGGTATCGGCTCTGTCAAGAGAATTTCAGGTTTTGATCTGACTACTTTTGCAAAACAAATCCAAACAAAAGTTGAGGAGGTGATCCGTGAAGCTATACCAGAGTCTGTTGATGTTATAGTCATTGGTTGTGGAAGTTCCTTTGAAGGTTCAAAAGTTGGACTTCCAGATGAACTAGATTTCATGGTCAAACTATATTCAGTTTATAACCAAAAACTGAAAAAGGAGGGCTATGGAGAGATGGCAAGAGATAAAGAAAAGACTATACAACTGAACATAGACAATACACCATATGGTATATGGCTGTGGAATAGACTGATGATCTACTGGAGTGAACATCAGCGTCAAAAGGAAGGTGAACATCAAAGAACTGATCATGAACCCCAGTTTCAGATGCCATTGCCTCCGGTGCGACACCCTGATCACACTACTTGTACAACCTGGATCTGGTTATATAGTGACAGTATGTTCAAGGATTTGGCAGTTTCAATAGATTTCGTCCCTGCTATTGAAATCGAGGATTATGACGAGGAGAGATGCTTTATTGTTCCAAAAATACCACACAAAGAGAGCATCATCTCTAAAACTTTCACCACAGAGGAACTGAACCAACTTGGTCGCATATCCCATCCAACGCAGGAGGTTGAGCTCCTACTCGACTTGGACCAACACTTGATGGATGTGTTCATAACAGCAAAGAGCCTACGAAAACCTGAGGTTTGTGGATTCAAGATGAAGAATGACAAAGATGAGACAGTTCCAATGGGCGAGTACATCACCAGCTACAGACTGAAAACTTCATTTATGCATTTGATAAAAGTGTTTAGATATTCAAAGATGTCACTTGGCAAAATGGTGCTGATAGTCTATGAATATCTAGAGAAATGCCTCCAAAGGGGCGACCTACCATCGTTTTCTAAAGATACATGGGGAAGACCAGTGAATGTGCTGGAAGGATCCAGGTTGAGTAAGGAACGTAGCATTCTGGCAGCAACGAAAATGACAGAATTTGTAAGGCGTTTGTATGAAAGAGATTACTCATCAGTTAAAGACTTGGATTTAAAAGAGGAGCAACTTGCAAGAAGAGAGTTTAGGTACATTTTCAGATAGGAAGACAGAATGACCATGATGACTGGAGCCTGTCAGATTTCAATGGAAGACAGAATGACAATGATGACCGGAGCCTGTCAGATTGGATGTTTGACTAGAAAGAGAGCATCTTTACATTTTGAGGGTATCAGTACAGAGGTATACCTTGACATCAGAAGGACTCAATCCATTCAAAACTGCATCAGAGGGCATATGAAACAGGTACATAGTAACTCATATTGGCCTACGGAGGTCAAGTCAGAGGTTCCAGCTTTACTTGCCCCCCAGTTTATAGTAGATTAGAACAGGCAAAATGTGCAAACCTGTACTCTACACTGTACATCAGCTGATCAAAGCTTCCAACCTCTGCTGTATGAAGAAGATCTTATTAACTATCGATTATCCAACCCATGACTCTTGGTATTTATACACTTAGAGCGTCTTACCCAAGTGTAAGAAGATGATGATTGACCCAATTTAATCTGAGTATTAGCTTGTTGAAACAACATTTCAACCTGTGCTAGCGTCAGAACTATTTCTGTGAAGACGAAATAGTGCGGATATCTTACAGATCAAATCATCTTATCACAAGTGTTACTGCAAGTGTACCAACACTGTGGCAATATTTTGGAAACTTTTTTTTAATCATCAGTATTATGGGAAGCAGTAAGGAAATCGCAGCAAACCGCTTCACATCGCAAGGTGCATTTCAGCCAATCCACTAGCAACATGTTGGCACCCTTCATACAGCCGAGAGGGTGCCACAAATAATTAGACACTTGAAATTTGCCAAATGTGCAAACTTAGTCTAATGGTGACAACAGAGTGTACATGTTCACTCAGTACAATCAAAATTGGGACTTTGCTGTCTGTGTCAAGCTGTGGGCTCCATCCCAAATGCTTTTGAGGCTATCTTGACATCATTACCATATCATGACACGATATTTGAGCACAGTAGGTTTATGATACCTGAGTACAGTACAACCTCTCTACTAAGGACACCCTCGGGACAGACAAGTGTTGTCCTTAATAGAGAGGTGTCCTGATTAGAGAGGTCAAATTGAATGGAAAGAACCAATTTGGGACCAAAACTAGTGTCCTTAATAGAGAGGTGGTCCTTAATAGAGAGGTGTCCGCTAAAGGAGGTTCTACTGTATATCAGTGTCTTTTGCTTGTAACAGAAAGTAGGAATCCAATGCTAGTAGCGAGGAATATTCTATAGGAGTCCTCGACCAACTGTTCGAAACTAAGCAAATTACAAACTTGGTGTGAATTTATTAAACGTGGTGGCATTGCATTCATATCAGCCCATTAGATTCAACGTTAAGTTGAACGTAACCTAAATGTAAATGATGCTTCCTTTCTTGTGCAATTATTTTAGCCTATAAATAGCACCCTCTCTAATGATATGTTAGATGTCAATGGTGTTTCAACTCGTTGAGTAATAATAGAAATGAGTGACAAATAATTTCATGTTATGTTATGTTAAATGCTAATGATGCTGCTTTCAATTTTTCTGTAATTATAAATGTATGATAAATGTTAGACTGATAAAAATTATGATGCTTCTACTGTTGGGGAAATCACACCAGTGTATGATAAATATTCCATATTATGTTGTGTTAGACTGATATAAATGATGAAGCTTCAACTGTTTGAGTAATCATACCAGTGTATGATAAATATTTCATATTATGTTGTGTTAGACTGATACAAATGATGAAGCTTCAACTGTTTGAGTAATCATACCAGTGTATGATAAATATTCCATATTGTGTTGTGTTAGACTGATATAAATGATGAAGCTTCAACTGTTTGAGTAATCATACCACTGTATGATAAATATTCCATATTATGTTGTGTTAGACTGATATAAATGATGAAGCATCAACTGTTTGAGCAATCATACCACTGTATGATGAATATTCCATATTATGTTGTGTTAGACTGATATAAATGATGAAGCATCAACTGTTTAGGTAATCATACCAGTGTATGATAAATATTTCATGCTATGTTGTGTTAGACTGATACGAATGATGAAGCTTCAACTGTTTGAGTAATCATACCAATGTATGATAAATATTTCATGTTATGTTGTGTTAGACTGATACAAATGATGAAGCTTCAACTGTTTGAGTAATCATACCAGTGTATGATAAATATTTCATATTATGTTGTGTTAGACTGATACAAATGATGAAGCTTCAACTGTTTGAGTAATCATACCAGTGTATGATAAATATTTCATGTTATGTTGTGTTAGACTGATATAAATGATGATGCTTCTACTGTTGGAGAAATCATACCAGTGTATGATAAATATTCCATATTACGTTGTGTTAGACTGATATAAATGATGAAGCTTCAACTGTTTGAGTAATCATACCGGTGTATGATAAATATTCCATATTATGTTGTGTTAGACTTATATAAATGATGAAGCTTCAACTGTTTGAGTAATCATACCAGTGTATGATAAATATTCCATATTATGTTGTGTTAGACTGATATAAATGATGAAGCTTCAACTGTTTGAGTAATCATACCAGTGTATGATAAATATTCCATATTATGTTGTGTTAGACTGATATAAATGATGAAGCTTCAACTGTTTGAGTAATCATACCAGTGTATGATAAATATTCCATATTATGTTGTGTTAGACTGATACGAATGATGAAGCTTCAACTGTTTGAGAAATCATACCAGTGTATGATAAATATTTCATGTTATGTTGTGTTAGACTGATACAAATGATGAAGCATCAACAGTTTGAGTAATCATACCAGTGTATGATAAATATTTCCATATAATGTTGTGTTAGACTGATATAAATGATGAAGCTTCAACTGTTTGAGTAATCATACCAGTGTATGATAAATATTCCATATTATGTTGTGTTAGACTGATATAAATGATGAAGCTTCAACTGTTTGAGTAATCATACCAGTGTATGATAAATATTCCATATAATGTTGTGTTAGACTGATATAAATGATGAAGCTTCAACTGTTTGAGTAATCATACCAGTGTATGATAAATATTCCATATTATGTTGTGTTAGACTGATATAAATGATGAAGCTTGAACTGTTTGAGTAATCATACCAGTGTATGATAAATATTTCATGTTATGTTGTGTTAGACTGATACAAATGATGAACCTTCAACTGTTTGAGTAATCATAGTGTATGATAAATATTCCATGTCATGTTGTGTTAGACTGATACAAATGATGAAGCATCAACTGTTTGAGTTATCATACCAGTGTATGATAAATATTTCATGTTATGTTGTGTTAGACTGATACAAATGATGAAGCTTCAACTGTTTGAGTAATCATACCAGTGTATGATAAATATTTCATGTTATGTTGTGTTAGACTGATACAAACGATGAAGCATCAACTGTTTGAGTAATCATACCAGTGTATGATAAATATTTCATGTTATGTGGTGTTAGACTGATACAAATGATGAAGCATCAACTGTTTGAGTAATCATACCAGTGTATGATAAATATTTCATGTTATGTTGTGTTAGACTGATACAAATGATGAAGCTTCAACTGTTTGAGTAATCATACCGGTGTATGATAAATATTTCATGTTATGTTGTGTTAGACTGATACAAATGATGAAGCATCAACTGTTTGAGTAATCATACCAGTGTATGATAAATATTTCATGTTATGTTGTGTTAGACTGATACAAATGATGAAGCTTCAACTGTTTGAGTAATCATAGTGTATGATAAATATTCCATGTCATGTTGTGTTAGACTGATACAAATGATGAAGCATCAACTGTTTGAGTAATCATACCAGTGTATGATAAATATTTCATGTTATGTTGTGTTAGACTGATATAAATGATGAAGCTTCAACTGTTTGAGTAATCATAGTGTATGATAAATATTCCATGTCATGTTGTGTTAGACTGATACAAATGATGAAGCATCAACTGTTTGAGTAATCATACCAGTGTATGATAAATATTTCATGTTATGTTGTGTTAGACTGATATAAATGATGAAGCATCAACTGTTTCAGTAATCATACCAGTGTATGATAAATATTTCCATATAATGTTTTGTAAGATACCAATGAATGATCAATAATTTCATGTTTTGTTACATTAAATGTAAATGATGATGATGATGATCTTTTTGTGTAATGATATTTTGACGCGTGTAAAGTTTGTAGACTTGCCACCACAGCGGGGAAATGAATTGGTTTTGCCATGGGCTGTTTGAAATATAGAGTATATGATCCACGTAATGTCATTCCCTATTACAAGTGTAAACAATGATTTTATGCTGTTTGAATTATCATATATGTGATAAATTCTTATGCCGTTTGAGTTATGATATTGATAAGCTAGGAAGTCTTTGTGGAGACCTGTTCACAATAAAGCTTTCGTGCCTTGATACAGATCCTGGTTATCATAAGTGACAGGTGCTGCAGAAAAGGCACCATTATTATAGTCCATTGGTAAATGTTATGTCCGCATCATTTGGGGCTCTAGAGGGCGAATTACTGGTCAGATTTCTTTGAAGTTTGGTTTTTATTGGTTTTCACCTCAAAACCAAACACGATTTTTTACTTTAGTAACGATTTTTTGTATGCATTTGTGCACACTGATGTCCGCCCTGTACAGTTTATTTCTAGACCAATCTGGATGAAATATATTAAGGTTATTATTTTTTGTGTTCATCTGACATAAAATTTATGAATGGACTAGTATAGGAATTGCGTAAAAAATCAATGAAATTTCATTCCCCTGTATTAAAACAATAACTTTGCTGCTGTTTGTGTAACTGTATCAGATAAATGATCCCAAGTAGGCCTATTGTTTTACATGACCCATAAACTATAATGCCTGTGCTAAACATGCTAAATGAAATATCATATGAAATAATATTCTATGTTGCACTTATGCACATGGGAATGTTACCCTCTTTGTCTCATCAGACATGATCTGAACAGGGATCGAACTCAGAACCTCAGAGGTGATAGGCACTAGTGATAAATTTTAACAACAGTCTTATACTGCTGTGCCAATCTGTCAGCCGATATATGCCCACAAACAGAAATAGAAATACAATCCATATAAGCCTATGTATTAAATGAATGACCCTCTAAGCAACTGAACACTGACTTTCAATATTTTTTATTACGCGGAACATTTTCAATATTGTCATGGTTTATATTAAGAAACTCTGTCAAACTTTGAAAAATAAATTGTGATGTGATTAATATAGAAAAGTGTTTTTATTTCCTATGTTATTTTTATGAAATGTGATGTAATCAATGCATATGCCCCAATCACAAGCTTTGCAGGCAGAAGGGATGTCATCTGAAAACCTGAGCCCACTGTCAGATTGAATGTTGGTATATTCTCAACAGGGAAAACATCACCGAGGTCGACCAGTGGCTGATTCGGGTCATGGTCAGGACATGATCCAATCTTTCTTACCTGGGGAGAGATCATTGACGTTTATAGCCCTAGTCACAAGTTTGTAAGCAGACGGAAAGTCATCTGCCGAGCCCTGGGTTTGTTGTCTGCTGTGATCAGACAAATCATGGTCCATTCTTACCTGGGAACAGGTCATTGAGGTTGACCGGTGGTTTATTTGTATCAATGGTCACTTTGTAGTTGGCATTCTTGATCGGAGCACACGCCTTGATCACAAGTTTTGCAGGCAGACGGAAGGTTGTCTGTGAAACTCTTGGCGCACCTGAAAGTGAAATAACATCATTTAGAAATGAAAAGTTTAAGATGTAAACAGTTTTGTTGATGATGTCAACACTTGATTTGAGGAAGCCAGAGCCAGAGACAATTGGAACATTGGTTTATTTTTCACATGACCGGTAACAAATTTGGTTTATAAAACCAAACAATGCCATGTCACATCAGTTTAACATCATAAAGAGAACAAGAACAGACTGTAAGGCATCATCATCAAATTGAGCACCTGGCTGCATGTGAATTTGGTAGCCCGAGCCCTGACTTCATTGGCAACCTGACTGACAGCAAGAAGACGATGTCAACTTCTCACTGACTTCTTTTACTACAACTGATTGAGAAAATTTTCCCTGATGTTTAAGGTGGATGTATAAACTTTCTCAACCAAATTTCTCGAAGCGCTGAATGGCCTTATGGAATTTCGAGCTCTTGAAATCTTTACCAGCCATGTTCTGATAAGTAGCAGTTGCCTTGGCAACCAGATCACTTGGCAGATAGTTGTCTTTGATGTAGAAAGTCGCTGAGATTTCACATGGGGTGTTTGGACCTGCAAACGGATGGACGAACTCAGTCAATAAGAATATGCATTGAAATAAATGTCTGTTATCTGAGGAACTCGATCAGATATTCAAAGAACTGACTGAATTGTTTTCAAAACCATTTGACTAAAACAGACCGACTTTTCGACTAACCCACTTTACGACGGACACTATGATTCATGGGGTTACGCCATTGCTATGAATGTTTGGGCCTGATTACCACCCAGAAATACTGACAAATCCGTTCAGTGCAAGAAAACATAGCTAATCCATTCACTTTTTTCCAGGTTGCAATCAACAACTTTCCTAATAATTTCACATTGGTCAATATTTTTTGGAGAATATTTCACCGAAATGAATGACTTACTTATTGTGTTGAATGTAAATGAGCTCTCATTGACTGTCAGCGGTGGGGGAACATGGATGCTGACGACAACATTGGAGACGTGCGCCTTGGCTTTTATCATCACCTGAAGAGATGACGGAGACAATGATAACGGTGAGTAAATGTTAGATTTTCTATCATATCAAGTCTGCATTCAAATGGACAAGAAGGGGAATGGATGTATTGAAATGGAGTATAAAGTCCCTGATGACCATAATGGGTAAACAGGGCTCCCAAAAAAACGAACAGTCACATTATTTTCAACAACCCTTGGAGTCCAAGCACTTGTACCAGTCGATGAAGGTTCTTTCTTTAGGAAAAATGAGACCTAAGATTATGATTTGGTGCAGAAGTTATAGCTCCAGAGCCAATCTGTAAGGCGAAGTCAGGAGAAAGTTACAATTCCTCTTTCAGCTCAAAACAATCCAAACTTTGCTTCACAAAAGTGACTCTGGAGCTTAATTTTCTGGACTGAGTGCTGTACCGGCCGTATCTCAACTACTCCCCTCAAACTGGTCTAAAGTGATAGACAAGTTGGCTTTTCTTAGTTCACTCTCAAATGATTGGCGGTTTCCATGCTAAGCATTACAGCATCCCAGAGTTGTTTCTGGGACGTCAACAAAAAGTTGCATATCTTACCGTGACTGTGAGGGATGGAATCACATCTTCGTCTTGAATGATGTCACCCTGAGCTCTCTGAAACAGACGTTGCAAGATCATAGAAGAAGAAGGGTGAATACGTAGGTTAACTGTTTTCAGTTAGGCACACAACACTGAGGAAATGCAATGTCATCCCCCCTCCCCCTCCAAGGCTCTGACATCAGAGCTCAAACGTGAGCAAGAGTTGGAACGGTTTCGGGTAAATGGTCTGAAAAAGTGATTAAGAGGAGCATGAACGCGAACCATATACTATCTATCAAGACAGACAATCATTACAATGGGTGACTTTAAGTTGGTGTCGAAACCGTTATGGATTTCATCATTGTTGGTACTAAAATTCTCTTTCTTGTCATTTCGTGTCTGAAATTGAAATGATTAATTTTGTGAAGAGCTTGAACTGTGTCGTGAGTTATTATCTTGCAAATCAATGAAAACATGGAACAGGAACTCATTGTTAGATTTGAGGCATGCAAAGATCACAGAATCCCTATAACAATGAAATCATTACTTACAGTTTCAGCAAAATCACTTCAGCACCACTTTTACTTTGCCCCCAAAATGTTGTCACAAATCAAAAATCAAGCTTTGGATTCGAACCCCAGCCTACACTATTCACCAAGCTAAAAGTTTCCGAAACAAAATTTGTCAAAATATCTTGCAATACCTACTCATACTCAGTCATACTGACAGTTACAACAGTATAATAAATCTCGGAGTTGGGCGCAGAGCACTGAGGAACGCATTTCAGCTTACTCCTTTGGTCGAATGACGTGATTTTTCCACTGTGAGTTACTGTCATTGCTATCTTGCGGCTGCACCACTGAAACCAGGAATATTTGGGGATCTTCCTGAGTTTTTAAGTGTTTTTTGCTCAGATATTGGTGATTCTGTGACAACTCCATGGTAAACCACCCTGTGTTCATTTCCGAGTCAGCCGTGGATCGCGCATCTATCTGTCTTCGGTGATTTGGATTTGTGTTCGATGAGAAGTCTCGGGGAATGCGACCATCAGCAGACCTTGGGCTAACTTGACGTCTCGGGGTAGTGACAGTGGGTGTTCAAAGAAATACTCAATTGCCAACACCCGTACCAGTACAACCCATCACAGGTTCCTCGAATCGTTCGTTGATTTGCTAGTCTCAGTACTGGCGGTCTGCCATTCTCGCACATGTTACTGTGGGCTGGGACGGCCCCAAGATGGACCATCGATGGGCAATGGCTAGAGCTGACTCAATATGACAAAAAGTGACAGCCACTTGGCTAAAAAGTGGCTAGGAGGAAAAAATTCACAGAGCCAACCCTGACTGAGGTACCTCAGGAACCAGAGACATCAGCATTAGGATCCTACTTGCCATTGAGGCCACTCATGTATCTGCAGGTTGTAGTACCTGATACAGTACATCCCAATATGCTTTTCTTGACAGTATCATCGACTGTATCAAGAACACCTTCAAGGCCAATGGCTTCTCCAAATGTTTAGCAGGGTCCTTATGCTGTCTTGAGTGCATCATAATTATCACACAAAGACATTACATCTTATTCCAAGATCAATTTTATTCACAGGACATTGTGTAGATACCGGTACATAATTTTTCACAGAGTGCGCGTTTTGAATAGATGTGGACAGTTTTCTCAGTAAACTGCACTGCTAAGACCAAATACCGTTAAGTCAGATGATAACCTATATTGTAGTTGATAACATACTAACCCAAATCTACATGTAAACAGTACATGATAGACTAATGTAGCACATCTTCTTTACTCAACCACACAATCAAACAGATTTCACAAGAAGTTTATCCACAAATAAAGATTGTCAAAATAAAACTATTTGAGAGGGAACTGTCTTTTGAGGACGGAACTTATTTCTAAAAGTGGATATCTTCCAAATCGCTGAAACAGAAGACTAACATAGTTTTTTCATATAATTAAGTACAGCCCTTTTTAAATCATTGTCCCTTTAGCAGATGGATGTCACTATAGTTACCTAACAACATATTCACAATCACATTATAAACAACAAGAATCCAACAGATGTGCTCTAACGGTAATGTACAAGCATAGTATTAAGAACAACGCGATTCAAGTAATGGCCTCCTATGAACTTGATACATCTCTTACCCAATAAGACTGAGTTTTCATACGTCAGAAGAGCAGGCGTTACACCACTGAAACTGCACTGACTGTCTCGTACAGAAGTATGTATGAAGAATGTATGTCAGAATGTATATCAGCCTAACAAGAATGTACAAAAACTTACAGAAGAATGGACACAGAAGAACAAAGGCCTCTACTAAGTCATGAAAAATGAAGACAAAGAAATGTATTTAGGAATACTTGGAGTATCGCTACTTCAAGTAAGGTACACAGTTTTTTCTGATTTTTAGGACCCCTGGTATGCAAAAACATGTACACGTCTCCACAAAAGTGCTCCTCCCTATCATAAGCCAACCCGGTACAGACTAAAAGTATGGGCCCTTAGCCTCAGCAGCATATTGAAGTTCAACATGCTAATTCAGGGCCTTCACAGATATTTTCATATCAGCCCTGAATCAGCCTATTCAACAAAACATTCTGTTGAAGTTTAAATGTTTCAAGAATTGAGCACTGAATGAGGAATTGTTTATACACATTAGCGTAGTCCCGGACACCCAGTGGCGATCAGAAACAGAATCTGAATGGCACTGCAACACTCTCAAGCCTTGGGAGGTTCATTTCACTGCCGACAGATATCTGTAAGAGCCTAATATCTGTACCAGGATGAGCAGACAAGGCCTAACTTTATGATGAATGGATGAATAACTGGACGGAATAAGCATTGGAATCTCTTTTTAAAACATCATTAAAGCAAAGCACTGTCATGGGTATAAACACTGCAAAAAGGTTTGACAAATTTCAAGGTGAAAACGTCCTGTCACAAAGCTTAAAGCTGACACATCATGGGCAGGGAAAGAAACTGGATGTTGTTTTTAACACTTGCGTTTGTGTACCCCCCAAAGGTACAAAACCACCCAGGTTACTGTGGAGACCTACTTTCAGGCGCCTCCCCTTTTGTTAGTAGAGTAAAGTTTTTCACCTGTCCCATTGCAGCAACTGCCCTCCAAACGGTGGCCGTCAGCTTGTAACATTCAAATCAACCCCCTCATTTCTATAAAGAGTACAGTTTCTCTCCTGTCCCATGGCCACTGCCATTTATTAACGTATTTTCGTCTTCGTACGGCGGTGGTGAGCTCTGATACGGCGGGGGCTGTTCAGAATTCAAGTCATCCAGGTCCGGCACGTTATTTCGGATCTTCTGCTGTTTTTGTAGTTCTCGGAATCCTGGGGAAAATGATAGGATGTTATTTAGTTTTTCAAAGTTTACTGTGTTGGAAATACAAGCTGCAAGGAAAGTCTTTTTGAAAAATTGAATAAAAAATATCTTTAATGCCACCCAATCAACCTTTAGGCTTGATTTTCATTTCAGTAGTTTTCAAACTGTAGATCTGAGGCAAATTTGATAATTCATTTTTTACTACATGAACTTTCAAAATTGGCCAAAGAGCATCTGTGTATAACTATACAGCAATGAGGTGCGGGGTTAATTTGGCACCAAGGATGAGCACCTGGTAGAAAGAAAAGCACTAACCATCTCCAAGCCGGTTGCCACCAGGTATCGGAGGCAGGTTTCCAAGATCTAATAACCCATCACTTGGCCCTGCAAGCGGTGAAACCTCCTCCTCCTCCGCTGGTTTTTTCTTCTTTGGCTTCTTATTCCGTGGACTTTTTATTTCGCCAAATTTGCTTCCGATCGGGACGGCCGCTTCGCCCAAGTTTGTGCCATCGTCAACGATGTCGTCTGATAGCATCGGTTGGGTTTTCTTCTTCCTCGGCAGGTTTTTGTCCGCTTGGAGGATCGGAGCCGGCCCAGGTAGGCTGGTGTCTGTAACAAAATGATAACAAACTTCATCGTGGTTGCCCCGCAATAGATTTTTCATTTCTTTATGAATACTATAAACATCAAGTTTCAGCAAATTCGCTAGCATGATAACTGCACCACAGCATAGTATACCACTTCATGTCTATTTTCTTGAGCCGTCAATAACCACGAATGGCGTATCCCTCGTACAACTTAACACTTACCGATGTCCTGCGGAAGGCCTTCAATGACCAGCTTGGCACCCTTGCTAAGTTTATCACAGAGTAGCGCGATATGCTTCTTAAGTTTTTGCGTATCTTTCGGCGGGGTGAGAGGGGATGGATTGATGGCTTGGTCTTTGGAGTTCTTGGCGAGGCAGGTCCGCAGCAGATGTGTGATCGCACAGTCGACCATCTCTTCCCAGCCCTTGAGAACAATCAAGTTTAGAGTAGGTTAGATTAACTCTACCATGCCGGTATAAACCAGGTACTTGCACTACATACTACTGGCACAAAGTGATCCATTCTGCAAAATTTTCCTCAAGTTTTCTCGTGCTAGAAACTTTACAATGCAACTTTTCCTAAGCGGAATTGGGATCCAGGCCACCTGGTCGACATGTATACCTGGTGTGCCCAGGGGAACGGAACACTCCCAAATCCGCAGTAGTGAGAGTTAAGGACGCATACCTGGTCTTCAGAATCGTTAACCTGCGGACACAGACTGCTCTGCAGCACGTAGAACTCCTTATCGGACATGTTGGTCCACAATAGTATCAGTAGATTAAGAAGGTAGGTGGCAGCACTGAGAGAGCTCGAGACCCTGGCAAGGTTACGCACGTTTTCCTCTGCGGCATCTGCGAGGGCTAGGAGCTGAAAAAACAGACAGATCACAAAACTATTTAGTTCTCATACATTGGTAAGTACATTTTCAAGTCCAATTGGACAGACTTGATGTTACAATTGAAGTCACAAGTACCTCAAGACAACTGTTCAGAGATAGATGCCAAAACTGCCTGCAGTGGATTAGCAAGATTTTAAAAAACAAAACTAGCCTATCAGTACTTTTCAGTATTTTGCAAGTGACCTTCATTATTTCGAATGGATTTTTGAAGCAAACTTTCTGTAGATCCAGAAAAATCCTAGGTTGGCAGCCCTGACTGTCGCTGGCATAGGTCAGCGCAAAGGAATGCTGGGGAATGGAGGGGCTGCAGAGATACAAGAGTTTACCCTCGAGCAACAAAGTGGCCAAGAAATGGAGGCTTGAACCTACCACCCACAGATTCTGAGCAAGAGACCAGAAGCATCACACCCATTTTTACCTGTCTGTAAGTACCATCCAGTAATGTATCCAAATTCGACAACGGTGTAGGCGTTTTATCTTTGAATCTGGTCAGCAGTCTGCGTTGAATGGCACGGAACTGGGATGCCCTCTGGGCAAGAAGGTCCTTGTACTTATTTTGATTTGAACGCACCTACAAGTAAGAATACAAAATAGAAACTCTTATAAAACTGTCAAAGTCCTCTAGGTGCACTGTAGATTGGTGAAGCGACTGATTTTTTAACCGAGTATGAATGCACAGTGCTTGAGAGCACGTGAAGGAGCATACATTTGTTAAAACTGTAGAAATACACATGTTTCTCTTGATAGGCACAAATCTATCCCTCCTCCAAATTTATCACTTACTTCAAAATGTTGCTCCAGGACCTCAAAATATTCATGCAGCGGCAGTGCACCGCTAAAGGATGCCTGGAATCCATCTTGGTTTTTACCCTTAAAGTAACCGCTCAGTCGGTTGACGAGCTCGTTGGCGAGGAGCCACATTGGTTCGAAGCTGTCACACTGAAGACGGTAGCGCTCTGAGAACAGAAAAGTTGATGATTTGATGACAGTTTTGGGGAGAACTTTATGACTGTTCTGTTGATTGCAGGTTATTGCACAGGAAAGTTTGAAAGATCACAGCAGAATCATCTGAACATCGCTTCAGTCTTACTGTTGCTTTTTCATTTCTGTTTTGGCTCAAAAAGGCAATCTAAACGAGTTTAATTTGAATTCCAATGTTTTTACTGAAGACCCCATATCATCAGGAGACGAATATAATCACAACTGGTGGGAAATTCCATTATCCTGCATTGGAGTGGAAATGGAAATGTCATGGCCTACATATTATTATTCACAGATCTTACGTGATGTCTTTGATGCCAACATTGTGACCACAGGACCCCCATAGTACTGGAACCCCAAGGCATTGCCGGGACCATCAGCATAGTCACCAAGAAGATCTGAAAGTACAAATCAATACACGTTGTTGTTACTTTTAACACAACTAATTTCTTGTGCGAATTGAATTTAAACTGGTTCACTGGCACCATACACTTTTTTTGACCTCCAGTTGTCTAAGAGTAATAAATAGACACAGCAGTAAACTATGTCCAGAAATGAGTGGTCATAAGATAAAAAAAATAACTATGATATCACTCTAGGCCATGGGACAAATCTCAAACTTGTTATCACTGACAATATTGACTTGATAAGGCTCATTATTCAAAACAACTACCCAGCTTACAATGGTTGTTCCTAAAAGATTGCCTTTTTAGGTTGGTTTAGTTCTAGATTCGGTATCATAACTACAACCAGATCACGACAAATATTTAAGACGGGCGTAGCCAGGGCGTACTAGCAAAACCGACTACAGCTGACATCAAGTTAGGTGTAATAATAGAACAGGTTTGCCTTTAGTTGGATTTTGTTCTGGTAGTTTGTGCCTTGATAAGCACACAATAACCGGATTTATCAACAGAAACATTGGTTGAGTATACAAATTCTTCGGTGTGTGACTTATCTGATATACAAGCATGCAGATTCGCCAATGGATGGAAATAACGCATTTGCTATCTCAGCCTCATGTGCAAACAGGAAGGAGTTCAAGGCGTAGTCCAACATACCAGTGTTAAAAGTTAAATCACTTTCTTTGGTCACATTTGAGGAAGCTATGCAAAACAAATACTTTTCAATGGATCTTCCATGGAGAGTTGGCAACATGTATGCACATTTTGAAGCATAACGCTATGAAATATAAGTTTTCATATCAAAACTCAAGGCACTTGATGACATTAGAATATACCTTCCATATCTAGTGAATAGAGACACACGACACCATCTCAAAGGATCCTAAGAAAAAGGTAAGAATTTTTCTCCAACTGTTACAGTAAAACCAAAGTTTTGCCAAGAGGTGTGACAAGGTCACCAAAGCTGGTTATGCTTGAAATTATGTGAAAAAAGTTATTTGCAATAAACTATGTGAACACAATGTACACGCAATGTACACAAATTTGATTCGTGTACAAAACCCTGTAACTGAAGATGATCTTTGGATTGCTGACAGTGGTGACCCCTGTGGCAGTCTGAAAAAACCATAGAGATGGGAGATCACCAGTGCCCATATGTAAACTAATACCTTCTCTGCAGAGCACACGCCATCTTATTATTAGTTCTACTATCTGACAGTCAGGGATGGTGCCTTTGTTTCTTTTCAGCGTTAAATATTGGCCATAATACTCGAGGAGGTTCATCCAGCGATCCCCACAGCTTGGTCTTTAGCTCTACTGCCTCTGGCCAACTCTTTAGTCATGGCAGGGAAGTCAAGAAATCCTGCAGTATGTGGCTGAAATTTGGATGGCACTCCCGTACAGTAGGTCAAGTCTTTTTTGAGTAGGCTCATCACCTCTGTTTCCAGTTAAGGGAAATAAAAGGTTCCATTCTCTCTAGGAGTCTGAGAGTATTCAATATATGGCTGTAATTTGCCTGACGCCAATCAAAGCAATCATAATGGTGCATTGCACCATGGTCTTGGCCAGCCTCTCCTCTTCTTCCTTTCTCAGTTTTTTTAAGACGGAGAATTACTCACTATCAGGTTGTTCACTCATTACAGGAATAGTCACAGACCAACCGGTTGATACAAGAACTATAGTGGTTTGATGATGGGGGGGAGACAAGCAAAAACAGCCGACCAACGACTGTTGGATGCAGTAGATAAGGGAAACTTGAAAGGTGTTAAACACGCAATCACCGCTGGTGGAGATGTAAACCAGAAAGACAAAGATGGTAGGCTACTTGTGCAAAAAGCTATTGAAAACCTTATTCAAGCACTAAGAGACCAAGACCGGGCTAGAACTCAAGATGCAAAGAAAGCAATCGTAATAGAATTAGTAGAGCATCATGCCAATGTTAATGAACAGGGTGTACCGGTATATGGTACAACTGCGTTAGGATATTTGCTAGCACAGTATGATTTTTATTCATTATACAATGATAGGCAAAAACTGATTCTGCTTGATGTCGTTAGAGTGTTGTTAAATAATGGTGCTGATGTCAACATCAAGGATATTGGTGGTAAATCTCCTTGGCACACAGCAGCTAAGATACCTTCCATTGAACTTCTGAAGTTATTTTTTGAGCACCAGTCTGATGTGAATGTCAGGAGTACAGGTGATGAAACTGCACTTCATATTGCTGATGACACAGACATTGTTAGATTATTGATCCAAAACAAGGCTGATGTCAATGCTACAGACAATGAAGGCAGAAGTCCACTCTGGTATGCGGTACTGAGAGGTGACATTGATGTAGTCAGATTATTGATCCAAAACAAGGCTGATGTCCATGCTACAGACGATGAAGGCCGAAGTCCACTCTCGTATGCGTTACAGAGAGGTTACATTGATGTAGTCAGATTATTGATAGAAAACAACGCTGATGTCAATGCTGCAGACAAAGTAGGCAGAAGTCCACTCTCGTATGTGGTACAGGGAGGTAACATTGATGTAGTCAGATTATTGATAAAAAACAAGGCTGATGTCGATGCTACAGACAATAAAGGCAGAAGTCCACTCTCGTATGCGGCAAGGAGAGGTAACATTGATGTAGTCAGATTATTGATAGAAAACAAGGCTGATGTCCATGCAACAGACAATGAAGGCAGAAGTCCACTCTCGTATGCGGCAGAGGACGGTCACATTGATGTAGTCAGATTATTGATAGAAAACAAGGCTGATGTCCATGCAACAGACAATGAAGGCAGAAGTCCACTCTCGTATGCGGCAGAGGACGGTCACATTGATGTAGTCAGATTATTGATAGAAAACAAGGCTGATGTCCATGCTACAGACAATGAAGGCAGAAGTCCACTCTTGTATGCGGCAGCGAGTGGTCACATTGATGTAGTCAGATTATTGATAAAAAACAAGGCTGATGTCCATGCTACAGACAATAAAGGCAGAAGTCCACTCTCGTATGCGGTACTGAGAGGTGACATTGATGTAGTCAGATTATTGATAAAAAACAAGGCTGATGTCCATGCTACAGACAATAAAGGCAGAAGTCCACTCTTGTATGCGCCAGCGAGTGGTCACATTGATGTAGTCAGATTATTGATAAAAAACAAGGCTGATGTCCATGCTACAGACAATGAAGGCAGAAGTCCACTCTCGTATGCGGCAGAGGACGGTCACATTGATGTAGTCAGATTATTGATAGAAAACAAGGCTGATGTCCATGCTACAGACAATGAAGGCAGAAGTCCACTCTTGTATGCGGCAGCGAGTGGTCACATTGATGTAGTCAGATTATTGATAAAAAACAAGGCTGATGTCCATGCTACAGACAATAAAGGCAGAAGTCCACTCTCGTATGCGGCAGAGGACGGTCGCATTGATGTAGTCAGATTATTGATAAAAAACAAGGCTGATGTCCATGCTACAGACAATAAAGGCAGAAGTCCACTCTCGTATGCGGCAGAGGACGGTCGCATTGATGTAGTCAGATTATTGATAAAAAACAAGGCTGATGTCCATGCTACAGACAATAAAGGCAGAAGTCCACTCTTGTATGCGGCAGCGAGTGGTCACATTGATGTAGTCAGATTATTGATAAAAAACAAGGCTGATGTCCATGCTACAGACAATGAAGGCAGAAGTCCACTCTCGTATGCGGCAGAGGAAAGTAACATTGATGTAGTCAGATTATTGATAAAAAACAAGGGTGATGTCCATGCTACAGACAATGAAGGCAGAAGTCCACTCTGGTATGCGGCATTGGGAGATTACATTGATGTAGTCAGATTATTGATAGAAAACAAGGCTGATGTCGATGCTACAGACAATGAAGGGAGAAGTCCACTCTCGTATGCGTTACAGAGAGGTAACATTGATGTAGTCAGATTATTGATAGAAAACAAGGCTGATGTCAATGCTACAGATAGCGGAGGTCTCAAGCTTCTTAGTCTCGCAACACAAAACAAAGAAATATTTGATGAACTGATTAGATGTGGGACAGAAATTGATGTCTCAGATCAAAGAGGTCTAAGTAACCTACACATTGGATTAGCGAGTGTCAGTGAGAGCTTATTGTATGTTCTTGAGGATACAGATGATTCACATGATACACATGAGCCAAGGCAGAAGAAGGAGAAAACTGTCAATGCTCCTGGAAGTTACGACAGGACAATGCTTCATGTCGCTGCAACCCTTGGGCTCACTAAACACATGTCAGTCTTGCTCCGATATCGTGGAATAAATGTGAATGCCTGTGACATCTTCAGCATGACCTGTCTTCATTATGCAACAATAATAGGAAATGAAGACATAATCCGTAACCTTCTCAAGGCCGATTTTGGAGCACTGGATACTGCAGAGAGGTCTGTTTTGCATATTGCAGCAATCTATGGACATTGCAAATCGATAGAAACAATCACTCAAATTCAAAAGGACTTGCTTCCTCATGTAGGAGACAAACAAGGACGGAATTGCCTACACTATGCTGTGATCTACAGAAGAGATGAAGTAGTAAAACTACTTCTCAATAATCAGCCAGATTCTCAAATCAATTATAGCAAGGACAATAAGGGAAAGAAGCCAATGGACTATCTGTACAAATTTGAGGAAAACACTTTGATATGGAAACTGTTTGGCAATCAATCTCCAGTTATCAAAATTATCTACAAAGACACTGACCTCTCATGCCACAAGAGTGAAACAAATCTCTTAGAGGTATCAAAACAGTGTGGTATTGGCTCTGTCAAGAGAATTTCAGGTTTTGATCTGACTACTTTTGCAAAACAAATCAAATCAAAAGTTGAGGAGGTGATCCGTGAAGCTATACCAGAGTCTGGTAATGTTGAAGTCATTGGTTGTGGAAGTTCCTTTGAAGGTTCAAAAGTTGGACTTCCAGATGAACTAGATTTCATGGTCAAACTATATTCAGTTTATTACCAAAAACTGAATAGTGAGGGCTATGGAGAGATGGAAAGAGATACAAAAAAGACTACACAACTGAACATAGACAATACACCATATGGTATATGGCTGTGGAATAGACTGATGATCTACTGGAGTGAACATCAGCGTCAAAAGGAAGGTGAGCATCAAAGAACTGATCATGAACCCCAGTTTCAGATGCCATTGCCTCCAGTGCGACACCCTGATCACACAACTTGTACAACCTGGATCTGGTTATATAGTGACAGTATGTTCAAGGATTTGGCAGTTTCAATAGATTTCGTCCCTGCTATTGAAATCAAGGATGACAGCCACAAGTCGTGGAAAAGCTTTATTGTTCCAAAAATACCACACAAAGAGAGCACCATCTCTAAAACTTTCACCACAGAGGAACTGAACCAACTTGGTCGCATATCCCATCCAACGCAGGAGGTTGAGCTCCTACTCAACTTGGACCAACACTTGATGGATGTGTTCATAACAGCAAAGAGCCTACGAAAACCTGAGGTTTGTGGATTCAAGATGAAGAATGACAAAGATGAGACAGTTCCAATGGGCGAGTACATCACCAGCTACAGACTGAAAACTTCATTTATGCATTTGATAAAAGTGTTTAGATATTCAAAGATGTCACTTGGCAAAATGGTGCTGATAGTCTATGAATATCTAGAGAAATGCCTCCAAAGGGGCAACCTACCATCATTCTTTCAAAAATATCCATGGGAAACACCAGTGAATGTGCTGGAAGGATCCAGGTTGAGTAAGGAACGTAGCATTCTGGCAGCAACGAAAATGACAGAATTTGTAAGGTGTTTGTATGAAAGAGATTACTCATCAGTTAAAGACTTGGATTTAAAAGAGGAGCAACTTGCAAAAAGAAGGTTTAGGGCCATTTTCAGATAGGAAGACAGAATGACCATGATGACTGGAGCCTGTCAAATTGGATGTTTTACTACAAAGAGAGTATATTTACATTTTGAGGGTATCTGTACAGAGGTATACCTTGACATCAGAAGGACTCAATCCATTCAAAACTGCATCCGAGGGCATATGGAACAGGTACATAGTAACTCATATTGGCCTACAGAGGTCAAGTCAGAGGTTCCAGCTTTACTTGCCCCCCAGTTAATAGCAGATTAGAACAGGTAAAATGTGCAAACTTGTACTCTACACTGTACATCAGCTGATCAGAGCTTCCAACCACTGCTGTATGAAGAAGATCTTATTAACTATCGAATATATCCAACCCATTACTCTTGGTATTTATACACTTAGAGCGTCTTACCCAAGTGTAAGAAGATGATGATTGACCCAATTTAATCTAAGCATTGTACAACATGAAACAACATTTCAACCTGTGCTAGCGTCAGAACTATTTCTGTGAAGACGAAATAGTGCGGATATCTTACAGATCAAATCATCTTATCACAAGTGTTACTGCAAGTGTACCAACACTGTGGCAATATTTTGGACACTTTTTTTTTAATCATCAGTATTATGGGAAGCAGTAAGGAAATCGCAGCAAACCGCTTCACATCGCAAGGTGCATTTCAGCCAATCCACTAGCAACATGTTTGCACCCTTCATACAGCCGAGAGGGTGCCACAAATAATTAGACACTTGAAATTTGCCAAATGCGCAAACTTAGTCTAATGGTGACAACAGAGTGTACATGTTCACTCAGTACAATCAAAATTGGGACTTTGCTGTCTGTGTCAAGCTGTGGGCTCCATCCCAAATGCTTTTGAGGTTATCTTGACATCATTACCATATCATGACACGATATTTGAGCACAGTAGGTTTATGATACCTGAGTACAGTAGAACCTCTCTACTAAGGACACCCTCGGGACTGACAAGTGTTGTCCTTAATAGAGAGGTGTCCTGATTAGAGAGGTCAAATTGAATGGAAAGAACCAATTTGGGACCAAAACTAGTGTCCTTAATAGAGAGGTTGTCCTTAATAGAGAGGTGTCCGCTAAGGGAGGTTCTACTGTATATCAGTGTCTTTTGCTTGTAACAGAAAGTAGGAATCCAATGCTAGTAACGAGGAATATTCTATAGGAGTCCTCGACCAACTGTTCGAAACTAAGCAAATTACAAACTTGGTGTGAATTTATTAAACGTGGTGGCATTGCATTCATATCAGCCCATTAGATTCAATGTTAAGTGGAACTTAACCTAAATGTAAATGATGCTTCCTTTCTTGTGCAATTATTTTAGCCTATAAATAGCACCCTCTCTAATGATATGTTAGATGTCAATGGTGTTTCAACTCGTTGAGTAATAATAGAAATGAGTGACAAATAATTTCATGTATGTTATGTTAAATGCTAATGATGCTGCTTCCAATTTTTCTGTAATTATAAATGTATGATAAATGTTAGACTGATATAAATTATGATGCTTCTACTGTTGGGGAAATCATACCAGTGTATGATAAATATTTCATATTATGTTGTGTTAGACTGATACAAATGATGAAGCTTCAACTGTTTGAGTAATCATACCAGTGTATGATAAATATTTCATATTATGTTGTGTTAGACTGATACAAATGATGAAGCTTCAACTGTTTGAGTAATCATACCAGTGTATGATAAATATTTCATGTTATGTTGTGTTAGACTGATATAAATGATGAAGCTTCAACTGTTTGAGTAATCATACCACTGTATGATAAATATTCCATATTATGTTGTGTTAGACTGATATAAATGATGAAGCATCAACTGTTTGAGTAATCATACCAGTGTATGATAAATATTTCATGTTATGTTGTGTTAGACTGATATAAATGATGAAGCTTCAACTGTTTGAGTAATCATACCAGTGTATGATGAATATTTCATGCTATGTTGTGTTAGACTGATACAAATGATGAAGCTTCAACTGTTTGAGTAATCATACCAGTGTATGATAAATATTTCATGTTATGTTGTGTTAGACTGATACAAATGATGAAGCTTCAACTGTTTGAGTAATCATACCAGTGTATGATAAATATTTCATGTTATGTTGTGTTAGACTGATACAAATGATGAAGCTTCAACTGTTTGAGTAATCATACCAGTGTATGATAAATATTTCATGTTATGTTGTGTTAGACTGATACAAATGATGAAGCTTCAACTGTTTGAGTAATCATACCAGTGTATGATAAATATTTCATATTATGTTGTGTTAGACTGATACAAATGATGAAGCTTCAACTGTTTGAGTAATCATACCAGTGTATGATAAATATTTCATGTTATGTTGTGTTAGACTGATATAAATGATGATGCTTCTACTGTTGGAGAAATCATACCAGTGTATGATAAATATTCCATATTACGTTGTGTTAGACTGATATAAATGATGAAGCTTCAACTGTTTGAGTAATCATACCGGTGTATGATAAATATTCCATATTATGTTGTGTTAGACTTATATAAATGATGAAGCTTCAACTGTTTGAGTAATCATACCAGTGTATGATAAATATTCCATATTATGTTGTGTTAGACTGATATAAATGATGAAGCTTCAACTGTTTGAGTAATCATACCAGTGTATGATAAATGTTCCATATCATGTTGTGTTAGACTGATATAAATGATGAAGCATCAACTGTTTGAGTAATCATACCAGTGTATGATAAATATTTCATGTTATGTTGTGTTAGACTGATACAAATGATGAAGCATCAACTGTTTGAGTAATCATACCAGTGTATGATAAATATTTCATGTTATGTGGTGTTAGACTGATATAAATGATGAAGCTTCAACTGTTTGAGTAATCATACCACTGTATGATAAATATTCCATATTATGTTGTGTTAGACTGATATAAATGATGAAGCATCAACTGTTTGAGTAATCATACCAGTGTATGATAAATATTTCATGTTATGTTGTGTTAGACTGATATAAATGATGAAGCTTCAACTGTTTGAGTAATCATACCAGTGTATGATGAATATTTCATGCTATGTTGTGTTAGACTGATACAAATGATGAAGCTTCAACTGTTTGAGTAATCATACCAGTGTATGATAAATATTTCATGTTATGTTGTGTTAGACTGATACAAATGATGAAGCATCAACTGTTTGAGTAATCATACCAGTGTATGATAAATATTTCATGTTATGTTGTGTTAGACTGATACAAATGATGAAGCTTCAACTGTTTGAGTAATCATACCAGTGTATGATAAATATTTCATGTTATGTTGTGTTAGACTGATACAAATGATGAAGCTTCAACTGTTTGAGTAATCATACCAGTGTATGATAAATATTTCATATTATGTTGTGTTAGACTGATACAAATGATGAAGCTTCAACTGTTTGAGTAATCATACCAGTGTATGATAAATATTTCATGTTATGTTGTGTTAGACTGATATAAATGATGATGCTTCTACTGTTGGAGAAATCATACCAGTGTATGATAAATATTCCATATTACGTTGTGTTAGACTGATATAAATGATGAAGCTTCAACTGTTTGAGTAATCATACCGGTGTATGATAAATATTCCATATTATGTTGTGTTAGACTTATATAAATGATGAAGCTTCAACTGTTTGAGTAATCATACCAGTGTATGATAAATATTCCATATTATGTTGTGTTAGACTGATATAAATGATGAAGCTTCAACTGTTTGAGTAATCATACCAGTGTATGATAAATGTTCCATATCATGTTGTGTTAGACTGATATAAATGATGAAGCATCAACTGTTTGAGTAATCATACCAGTGTATGATAAATATTTCATGTTATGTTGTGTTAGACTGATACAAATGATGAAGCATCAACTGTTTGAGTAATCATACCAGTGTATGATAAATATTTCATGTTATGTGGTGTTAGACTGATACAAATGATGAAGCATCAACTGTTTGAGTAATCATACCAGTGTATGATAAATATTTCATGTTATGTTGTGTTAGACTGATACAAATGATGAAGCTTCAACTGTTTGAGTAATCCTACCAGTGTATGAAAAATATTTCATGTTATGTTGTGTTAGACTGATACAAATGATGAAGCTTCAACTGTTTGAGTAATCATAGTGTATGATAAATATTCCATGTCATGTTGTGTTAGACTGATACAAATGATGAAGCATCAACTGTTTGAGTAATCATACCAGTGTATGATAAATATTTCATGTTATGTTGTGTTAGACTGATACAAATGATGAAGCTTCAACTGTTTGAGTAATCATAGTGCATGATAAATATTCCATGTTATGTTGTGTTAGACTGATACAAATGATGAAGCATCAACTGTTTGAGTAATCCTACCAGTGTATGATAAATATTTCATGTTATGTTGTGTTAGACTGATACAAATGATGAAGCATCAACTGTTTGAGTAATCATACCAGTGTATGATAAATATTTCATGTTATGTTGTGTTAGACTGATACAAATGATGAAGCTTCAACTGTTTGAGTAATCATAGTGCATGATAAATATTCCATGTTATGTTGTGTTAGACTGATACAAATGATGAAGCTTCAACTGTTTGAGTAATCATAGTGTATGATAAATATTCCATGTCATGTTGTGTTAGACTGATACAAATGATGAAGCATCAATCAACTGTTTGAGTAATCATAGTGTATGATAAATATTTCATGTTATGTTGTGTTAGACTGATATAAATGATGAAGCATCAACTGTTTGAGTAATCATACCAGTGTATGATAAATATTTCATGTTATGTTGTGTTAGACTGATATAAATGATGAAGCATCAACTGTTTGAGTTATCATACCAGTGTATGATAAATATTTCATGTTATGTTGTGTTAGACTGATATAAATGATGAAGCATCAACTGTTTGAGTAATCATACCAGTGTATGATAAATATTCCATATTGTGTTGTGTTAGACTGATATAAATGATGAAGCTTCAACTGTTTGAGTAATCATACCACTGTATGATAAATATTTCCATATAATGTTTTGTAAGAAACCAATGAATGATCAATAATTTCATGTTTTGTTACATTAAATGTAAATGATGATGATGATGATCTTTTTGTGTAATGATATTTTGACGCGTGTAAAGTTTGTAGACTTGCCACCACAGCGGGGAAATGAATTGGTTTTGCCATGGGCTGTTTGAAATATAGAGCATATGATCCACGTAATGTCATTCCCTATTACAAGTGTAAACAATGATTTTATGCTGTTTGAATTATCATATATGTGATAAATTCTTATGCCGTTTGAGTTATGATATTGATAAGCTAGGAAGTCTTTGTGGAGACCTGTTCACAATAAAGCTTTCGTGCCTTGATACAGATCCTGGTTATCATAAGTGACAGGTGCTGCAGAAAAGGCACCATTATTATAGTCCATTGGTAAATGTTATGTCCGCATCATTTGGGGCTCTAGAGGGCGAATTACTGGTCAGATTTCTTTGAAGTTTGGTTTTTATTGGTTTTCACCTCAAAACCAAACACGATTTTTTACTTTAGTAACGATTTTTTTGTATGCATTTGTGCACACTGATGTCCGCCCTGTACAGTTTATTTCTAGACCAATCTGGATGAAATATATTAAGGTTATTATTTTTTGTGTTCATCTGACATAAAATTTATGAATGGACTAGTATAGGAATTGCGTAAAAAATCAATGAAATTTCATTCCCCTGTATTAAAACAATAACTTTGCTGCTGTTTGTGTAAACTGTATTAGATAAATGTTCCCAAGTAGGCCTATTGTTTTACATGACCCATAAACAATAATGCCTGTGCTAAACATGCTAAATGAAATATCATATGAAATAATATTCTATGTTGCACTTATGCACATGGGAATGTTACCCTCTTTGTCTCATCAGACATGATCTGAACAGGGATCGAACTCTTATACTGCTGTGCCAATCTGTCAGCCGATATATGCCCACAAACAGAAATAGAAATACAATCCATATAAGCCTATGTATTAAATGGATGACCCTCTAAGCAACTGAACACTGACTTTCAATATTTTTTTATTACGCGGAACATTTTCAATATTGTCATGGTTTATATTAAGAAACTCTGTCAAACTTTGAAAAATAAATTGTAATGTGATTAATATAGAAAAGTGTTTTTATTTCCTATGTTATTGTTATGTAATGTGATGTAATCAATGCATATGCCCCAATCACAAGCTTTGCAGGCAGAAGGGATGTCATCTGAAAACCTGAGCCCACTGTCAGATTGAATGTTGGTATATTCTCAACAGGGAAAAGATCACCGAGGTCGACCAGTGGCTGATTCGGGTCATGGTCAGGACATGATCCAATCTTTCTTACCTGGGGAGAGATCATCGACGTTTATAACCCAAGTCACAAGTTTGTAAGCAGACGGAAAGTCATCTGCCGAGCCCAGGGGTTTGTTGTCTGCTGTGACCAGACAAATCATGGTCCATTCTTACCTGGGAACAGGTCATTGAGGTTGACCGGTGGTTTATTTGTATCAATGGTCACTTTGTAGTTGGCATTCTTGATCGGAGCACACGCCTTGATCACAAGTTTTGCAGGCAGACGGAACGTTGTCTGTGAAACTCTTGGCGCACCTGAAAGTGAAATAACATCATTTAGAAATGAAAAGTTTAAGATGTAAACAGTTTTGTTGATGATGTCAACACTTGATTTGAGGAAGCCAGAGCCAGAGACAATTGGAACATTGGTTTATTTTTCACATGACCGATAACAAATTTGGTTTATAAAACCAAACAATGACATGTCACATCAGTTTAACATCATGAAGAGAACAAGAACAGACTGTAAGGCATCATCATCAAATTTAGCACCTGGCTGCATGTGAATTTGGTAGCCCGAGCCCTGACTTCATTGGCAACCTGACTGACAGCAAGAAGACGATGTCAACTTCTCACTGACTTCTTTTACTACAACTGATTGAGAAAATTTTCCCTGATGTTTAAGGTGGATGTATAAACTTTCTCAATCGAATTTCTCGAAGCGCTGAATGGCCTGCTGGAATTTCGAGCTCTTGAAATCTTTACCAGCCATGTTCTGATAAGTAGCAGTTGCCTTGGCAACCAGATCACTTGGCAGATAGTTGTCTTTGATGTAGAAAGTCGCTGAGATTTCACACGGGGTGTTTGGACCTGCAAACGGATGGACGAACTCAGTCAATAAAAATATATGCATTGAAATAAATGTCTGAGGAAGTCGATCAGATATCCAAAGAACTGACTGAATTGTTTTCAAAACCATTTGACTAAAACAGACTGACTTTTCGACTAACCCACTTTACGACGGACACTATGATTCATGGGGTAACGTCATTGCTATGAATGTTTGGGCCTGATTACCACCCAGAAATACTGACAAATCAGTTCAGTGCAAGAAAACATAGCTAATCCATTCACCTTTTTTCCAGCTTGCAATTGGCAACTTTCCTAATAATTTCACACTGATCAATATTTTATGGAGAATATTTCACCGAAATGAATGACTTACTTATTGTGTTGAATGTAAATGAGCTCTCATTGACTGTCAGTGGTGGGGGGACATGGATGCTGACGACAACATTGGAGACGTGCGCCTTGGCTTTTATCATCACCTGAAGAGATGACGGCGACAATGATAACGGTGAGTAAATGTTAGATTTTCTATCATATCAAGTCTGCATTCAAATGGACAAGAAGGGGAATGGATGTATTGAAATGGAGTATAAAATCCCTTGGAGTCCAAGCACTTGTACCAGAATCGATGGAGGTTCTTTCTCTTTAGGAAAAATGAGACCTAAGATTATGATTTGGTGCAGAAGTTATAGCTCCAGAGCCAATCTGTAAGGCGAAGTCAGGAGAAAGTCAAAATTCCTCTTTCAGCTCAAAACACTCCAAACTTTGCTTCACAAAAGTGACTCGGAGCTTAATTTTCTGGACTGAGTGCTGTACCGGCCGTATCTCAACTACTCCCCTCAAACTGGTCTAAAGTGATAGAAAAGTTGGCTTTTCTTAGTTCACTCTCAAATGATTGGTGGTTTCCATGCTAAGCCTTACAGCATCCCCAGAGTTGTTTCTGGGATGTCAACAAAAATTTGCATATCTTACCGTGACTGTGAGGGATGGAATCACATCTTCGTCTTGAATGATGTCACCCTGAGCTCTCTGAAACAGACGTTGCAAGATCATAGAAGAAGAAGGGTGAATACGTAGGTTAACTGTTTTCAGTTAGGCACACAACACTGAGGAAATGCAATGTCATCCCCCCCCTCCCCCTCCAAGGCTCTGACATCAGAGCTCAAACGTGAGCAAGAGTTGGAACGGTTTCGGGTAAATGGTCTGAAAAAGTGATTAAGAGGAGCATGAACGCGAACCATATACTATCTATCAAGACAGACAATCATTACAATGGGTGACTTTAAGTTGGTGTCGAAACCCGTATGGATTTCATCATTGTTGGTACTAAAATTCTCTTCCTTGTCATTTCGTGTCTGAAATTGAAATGATTAATTTTGTGAAGAGCTTGAACTGTGTCGTGAGTTATTATCTTGCAAATCAATGAAAACATGGAACAGGAACTCATTGTTAGATTTGAGGCATGCAAAGATCACAGAATCCCTATAACAATGAAATCATTACTTACAGTTTCAGCAAAATCACTTCAGCACCACTTTTACTTTGCCCCCAAAATGTTGTCACAAATCAAAAATCAAGCTTTGGATTCGACCCCCAGCCTACACTATTCACCAAGCTAAAAGTTTCCGAAACAAAATTTGTCAAAATATCTTGCAATACCTACTCATACTCAGTCATACTGACAGTTACAACAGTAATATGTAAAGTCAAGAACTTAGTGAGCCCCCCTTTAGGTCGGGGGAGCTCCCCCGAACCCCCCTACGAGCATATGTTAAGTGCAAGCTCTAACAACTACAGCTGTTACAATGGGGGGACACCCCCCAAACCCCCCTCCGTCGACATAGGTTTTTACCAGTGCGTTGGGGGGAAGCTCCCCCCAAACCCCCCCGGTGAACAGTCAACTAGCCCTTCTGTGTCATACTGCTGGAGGGGGGGTGCGATGGGACCATCCATATAGTTCCTTCCGACACATTTTTGTTTTGGTAATGTAATACATTGTGATTGACCTTATTCACAGGAATCGGGCGTTTCCAGTGATATACGACACAAATGGGTTGTCCTCATGCATTCACTTTCGAAACGCATTTTAAAATAGATGTTACGTCCTGTTAATGGGGCACGTCATCATCGCGTACATTTGGGAAAAACTCTCTAACGAGACCGGAGCAGACGGCTGAAAGTAGTTTAATTATTGGCCGCTAGGGTACAGAATGTACGTCGCTCACCCGAATTTTTCACGCAACTATAGCTAAATAGAGCTAGTTCTAGTTTGTGATTCAATTTGATACTTCAGATTTGGGCAGTAGACCAATATAACTTAGTCGTCAGTGTGGTTTTAAGCTGGAAAAACGTATTTGTTTTTCTTAAAGTGCCTTTTTTGGACGGGTGTGTGCGATTGTTTTGTTTTTATGTCACGTGACCTCGATCATGTCGACACAAAATTGAAATAAACCACCCTTTTCTGTCATTATTTAGGACGGATATTTCTCTGATAAAAATATTAATATAATTGGCCAATTTCTTAGGCATATGATGTAGCGAATTCCCATGAAGATTTAACTTAATTTCAACCAATGGGATAGCAACCACCACCGGAAGATCGCGGAGAAATCGGTAAACTCAACGGAGTTAATTCAGAAAAATACCAAAAAAAATTGTTTGTAGGATATACAATTGTTACTCTCTTTATTTCTAATCATTCACTATATACTCCCGCACACACGTGTATCTTAAGAGCCCCTCCTAAGAGGGGGGCTTAATATGTAAAGTCAAGGACTTAGTGAGCCCCCTTTAGGTCGGGGGAGCTCCCCCGAACCCCCCTACGAGCATATGTTAAGTGCAAGCTCTAACAACTACAGCTGTTACAATGGGGGGACACCCCCCAAACCCCCCTCCGTCGACATAGGTTTTTACCAGTGCGTTGGGGGGAAGCTCCCCCCAAACCCCCCCGGTGGACAGTCAACTAGCCCTTCTGTGTCATACTGCTGGAGGGGGGGTGCGATGGGACCATCCATATAGTTCCTTCCGACACATTTTTGTTTTGGTAATGTAATACATTGTGATTGTCCTTATTCACGGGAATCGGGCGTTTCCAGTGATATACGACACAAATAGGTTGTCCTCATGCATTCACTTTGGAAACGCATTTTAAAATAGATGTTACGTCCTGTTAATGGGGCACGTCATCATCGCGTACATTTGGGAAAAACTCCCTAACGAGACCGGAGCAGACGGCTGAAAGTAGTTTAATTATTGGCCGCTAGGGTGCAGAATGTCGCTCACCCGAATTTTTCACGCAACTTTTGCTAAATAGAGCTAGTTCTAGTTTGTGATTCATTTTGATACTTCAGATTTGGGCAGAAGACCAATATAAATTAGTCGTCAGTGTGGTTTTAAGCTGGAAAAACGTATTTGTTTTTCTTAAAGTGCCTTTTTTGGACGGGTGTGTGCGATTGTTTTGTTTTTATGTCACGTGACCTCGATCATGTCGACACAAAATTGAAATAAACCACCCTTTTCTGTCATTATTTAGGACGGATATTTCTCTAATAAAAATATTAAATATAATTGGCCAATTTCTTAGGCATATGATGTAGCGAATTCCCATGAAGATTTAAATTAATTTAAATTAATTTCAACAAATGGGATAGCAACCACCACCGGAAGATCGCGGAGAAATCGGTAAACTCAACGGAGTTAATTCAGAAAAATACCAAAAAAAATTGTTTGTAGGATATACAATATTTACTCTCTTTATTTCTAATCAAATCAGTATATACTCCCACACACACGTGTATCTTAAGAGCCCCTCCTAAAGGGGGGCTTAATATGTAAAGTCAAGGACTTAGTGAGCCCCCCTTTAGGTCGGGGGAGCTCCCCCGAACCCCCCTACGAGCATATGTTAAGTGCAAGCTCTAACAACTACAGCTGTTACAATGGGGGGACACCCCCCAAACCCCCCTCCGTCGACATAGGTTTTTACCAGTGCGTTGGGGGGAAGCTCCCCCCAAACCCCCCCGGTGGACAGTCAACTAGCCCTTCTGTGTCATACTGCTGGAGGGGGGGGGGTGCGATGGGACCATCCATATAGTAATTATAGTTCCTTCCAACACATTTTTGTTTTGGTAATGTAATACATTGTGATTGTCCTTTTTCACGGGAATCGGGCGTTTCCAGTGATATACGACACTTAAATGGATTGTCCTCATGCATTCACTTTGGAAACGCATTTTAAAATAGATGTTACGTCCTGTTAATGGGGCACGTCATCATCGCGTACATTTGGGAAAAACTCCCTAACGAGACCGGAGCAGACGGCTGAAAGTAGTTTAATTATCGGCCGCTAGGGCTCAGAATGTCGCTCACCCGAATTTTTCACGCAACTTTTGCTAAATAGAGCTAGTTCTAGTTTGTAATTCATTTTGATACTTCAGATTTGGGTAGTAGACTAAAATAACTTAGTCGTCAGTGTGGTTTTAAGCAGGAAAAACGTATTTGTTTTTCTTAAAGTGCCTTTTTTGGACGGGTCTGTGCGATTGTTTTGTTTATGTCACGACTCACGTGACCTCGACCATGTCGACACAAAATTGAAATAGGGCCTAAACCACCCTTTTCTGTCATTATTTAGGACGGATATTTCTCTAATAAAAATATTAATGTAATTGACCAATTTTTAAGGCATATGTAGCGAATTCCCATGAAGATTTAAATTAGATGATCTCGTAACCTGTTACAACTTGTCTGATTTATAATTCAGCGCTACAACTGGTCTGATTTATTTATTCAGCGCCATTTTGAAAAACCAAAAAAAAATGTTTGTTGGATATACAATATTTACTCTCTTTATTTCACTTCATTTACATTATATACTCCCGCACACACGTGTATCTTAAGAGCCCCTCCTAAGAGGGGGGCTTATAATAAATCTCGGAGTTGGGCGCAGAGCACTGAGGAACGCATTTCAGCTTACTCCTTTGGTCGAATGACGTGATTTTTCCACTGTGAGTTACTGTCATTGCTATCTTGCGGCTGCACCACTGAAACCAGGAATATTTGGGGATCTTCCTGAGTTTTTAAGTGTTTTTTGCTCAGATATTGGTGATTCTGTGACAACTCCATGGTAAACCACCCTGTGTTCATTTCCGAGTCAGCCGTGGATCGCGCATCTATCTGTATTCGGTGATTTGGATTTGTGTTCGATGAGAAGTCTCGGGGAATGCGACCATCAGCAGACCTTGGGCTAACTTGACGTCTCGGGGTAGTGACAGTGGGTGTTCAAAGAAATACTCAATTGCCAACACCCGTACCAGTACAACCCATCACAGGTTCCTCGAATCGTTCGTTGATTTGCTAGTCTCAGTACTGGCGGTCTGCCATTCTCGCACATGTTTCTGTGGGCTGGGTCGGCCCCAAGATGGACAAACGATCGGCAATGGCTAGAGCTGACTCAATATGGCTAAAAGTGACAGCCACTTGGCTAAAAAGTGGCTAGGAGGAAAAAATTCACAGAGCCAACCCTGACTGAGGTACCTCAGGAACCAGAGACATCAGCATTAGGATCCTACTTGCCATTGAGGCCACTCATGTATCTGCAGGTTGTAGTACCTGATACAGTACATCCCAATATGCTTTTCTTGACAGTATCATCGACTGTATCAAGAACACCTTCAAGGCCCATGGCTTCTCTAAATGTTTAGCAGGGTCCTTATGCTGTCTTGAGTGCATCATAATTATCACACAAAGACATTACATCTTATTCCAAGATCAATTTTATTCACAGGACATTGTGTAGATACCGGTACATAATTTTTCACAGAGTGCGCGTTTTGAATAGATGTGGACAGTTTTCTCAGTAAACTGCACTGCTAAGACCAAATACCGTTAAGTCAGATGATAACCTATATTGTAGTTGATAACATACTAACCCAAATCTACATGTAAACAGTACATGATAGACTAATGTAGCACATCTTCTTTACTCAACCACACAATCAAACAGATTTCACAAGCAGTTTATCCACAAATAAAGATTGTCAAGATAAAACTATTTGAGAGGGAACTGTCTTTTGAGGACGGAACTTATTTCTAAAAGTGGATATCTTCCAAATCGCTGAAACAGAAGACTAACATAGTTTTTTCACATAATTAAGTACAGCCCTTTTTAAAATCATTGTCCCTTTAGCAGATGGATGTCACTATAGTTACTTAACAACATATTCACAATCACATTATAAACAACAAGAATTCAACAGATCTGCTCTAACGGTAATGTACAAGCATAGTATTAAGAACAACGCGATTCAAGTAATGGCCTCCTATGAACTTGATACATCTCTTACCCAATAAGACTGAGTTTTCATACGTCAGAAGAGCAGGCGTTACACCACTGAAACTGCACTGACTGTCTCGTACAGAAGTATGTATGAAGAATGTATGTCAGAATGTATATCAGCCTAACAAGAATGTACAAAAACTTACAGAAGAATGGACACAGAAGAACAAAGGCCTCTACTAAGTCATGAAAAATGAAGACAAAACTAAGAAATGTATTTAGGAATACTTGGAGTATCGCTACTTCAAGTAAGGTACACAGTTTTTTCTGATTTTTAGGACCCCTGGTATGCAAAAACATGTAATAACACGTCTCCACAAAAGTGCTCCTCCCTATCATAAGCCAACCCAGTACAGACTAAAAGTATGGGCCCTTAGCCTCAGCACGATATTAAAGTTCAACATGCTAATTCAGGGCCTTCACAGATCTTTTCATATCAGCGCTGAATCAGCCTATTCAACAAAACATTCTGTTGAAGTTTAAATGTTTCAAGAATTGAGCACTGAATGAGGAATTGTTCATACACATTAGCGTAGTCCTGGACACTGAGTGGCGATCAGAAACAGAATCTGAATGGCACTACAACACTCTCAAGCCTTGGGACGTTCATTTCACTGCCGACAGATATCTGTAAGAGCCTAATATCTGTACCAGGATGAGCAGACAAGGCCTAACTTTATGATGAATGGATGAATAACTGGACGGAATAAGTATTGGAATCTCTTTTTAAAACATCATTAAAGCAAAGCACTGTCATGGGTATAAACACTGCAAAAAGGTTTGACAAATTTCAAGGTGAAAACGTCCTGTCACAAAGCTTAAAGCTGACACATCATGGGCAGGGAAAGTAACTGGATGTTGTTTTTAACACTTACGTTTGTGTACCCCCCCCCAAAGGTACAAAACCACCCAGGTTACTGTGGAGACCTACTTTCAGGCGCCTCCCCTTTTGTTAGTAGAGTAAAGTTTTTCACCTGTCCCATTGCAGCAACTGCCCTCCAAACGGTGGCCGTCAGCTTGTAACATTCAAATCAACCCCCTCATTTCTATAAAGAGTACAGTTTCTCTCCTGTCCCATGGTCATTGCCATTTATTAACGTATTTTCGTCTTCGTACGGCGGTGGTGAGCTCTGATACGGCGGGGGCTGTTCTGAATTCAAGTCATCCAGGTCCGGCACGTTATTTCGGATCTTCTGCTGTTTTTGTAGTTCTCGGAATCCTGGGGAAAATGATAGGATGTTATTTTGGTTTTCAAAGTTTACTGTGTTGGAAATACAAGCTGCAAGTATAGTCTTTTTGAAAAATTGAATAAAAAATATCTTTAATCCCACCCAATCAACCTTTAGGCTTGATTTTCATTTCAGTTGTTTTCAAACTGTAAATCTGAGGCAAATTTGATAATTCATTTTTTACTACATGAACTTTCAAAATTGGCCAAAGAGCATCTGTTTATAACTATACAGCAATGAGGTGCGGTGTTAATTTGGCACCAAGGATGAGCACCTGGTAGAAAGAAAAGCACTAACCATCTCCAAGCCGGTTGCCACCAGGTATCGGAGGCAGGTTTCCAAGATCTAATAACCCATCACTTGGCCCTGCAAGCGGTGAAACCTCCTCCTCCTCCGCTGGTTTTTTCTTCTTTGGCTTCTTATTCCGTGGACTTTTTATTTCACCAAATTTGCTTCCGATCGGGACGGCCGCTTCGCCCAAGTTTGTGCCATCGTCAACGATGTCGTCTGATAGCATCGGTTGGGTTTTCTTCTTCCTCGGCAGGTTTTTGTCTGCTTGGAGGATCGGAGCCGGCCCAGGTAGGCTGGTGTCTGTAACACAATGATAACAAACTTCATCGTGGTTGCCCCGCAATAGTTTTTTCATTTCATTATGAATACTATAAACATCAAGTTTCAGCAAATTCGCTAGCATGATAACTGCACCACAGCATAGTATACCACTTCATGTCTATTTTCTTGAGCCACCAATAACCACGAATGGCATATCCCTTGTACAACTTGACACTTACCGATGTCCTGCGGAAGGCCTTCAATGACCAGCTTGGCACCCTTGCTAAGTTTATCACAGAGTAGCGCGATATGCTTCTTAAGTTTTTGCGTATCTTTCGGCGGGGTGAGAGGGGATGGATTGATGGCTTGGTCTTTGGAGTTCTTGGCGAGGCAGGTCCGCAGCAGATGTGTGATCGCACAGTCGACCATCTCTTCCCAGCCCTTGAGAACAATCAAGTTTAGAGTAGGTTAGATTAACTCTACCATACCAGTATAAACCAGGTACTTACACTACATACTGCTGGCACAAAGTGATCCATTCAGCAAAATTTTCCCCAAGTTTTCTCGTGCTAGGTACTTTACAATGCAACTTTTCCTAAGCGGAATTGGGATCCAGGCCACCTGCTCTACATGTATACCTGGTGTGCCCAGGGGAACGGAACACTCCCAAATCCGCAGTAGTGAAAGGGTTAAGGACGCGTACCTGGTCTTCAGAATCGTTAACCTGCGGACACAGACTGCTCTGCAGCACGTAGAACTCCTTATCGGACATGTTGGTCCACAATAGTATCAGTAGATTAAGAAGGTAGGTGGCAGCACTGAGAGAGCTCGAGACCCTGGCAAGGTTACGCACGTTTTCCTCTGCGGCATCTGCGAGGGCTAGGAGCTGAAAAAACAGACGGACCACAAAACTATTTAGTTCTCATACATTGGTAAGTACATTTTCAAGTCCAATTGGACAGACTTGATGTTACAATTGCAGTCACAAGTACTTCAAGACAACTGTTCAGAGATAGATGCCAACACTGCCTGCAGTGGATTACCAAGATTTTTAAAAACAAAACTATAAGTACTTTTCAGCATTTTGCAAGTGACCTTCATTATTTCGAATGGGTTTTTGAAGCAAACTTTCCGTAGATCCAGAGAAATCCTAGGTTGGCAGCCCTGACTGTCGCTGGCATAGGTCAGCGCAAAGGAATGCTGGGGAATCGAGAGGCTGCAGAGATACAAGAGTTCACCCTCGAGCAACAAAGTGGCCAAGAAATGGAGGCTTGAACCTACCACCCACAGATTCTGAGCAAGAGACCAGAAGCATCACACCCATTTTTACCTGTCTGTAAGTACCATCCAGTAATGTATCCAAATTCGACAACGGTGTAGGCGTTTTATCTTTGAATCTGGTCAGCAGTCTGCGTTGAATGGCACGGAACTGGGATGCCCTCTGGGCAAGAAGGTCCTTGTACTTATTTTGGTTTGAACGCACCTACAAGTAAGAATACAAAATAGAAACTCTTATAAAACTGTCAAAGTCCTCTAGGTGCACTGTAGATTGGTGAAGCGACTGATTTTTTAACCGAGTATGAATGCACAGTGCTTGAGAGCACGTGAAGGAGCACACATTTGTTAAAACTGTAGAAATACACATGTTTCTCTTGATAGGCACAAATCTGTCCCTCCTCCAAATTTATCACTTACTTCAAAATGTTGCTCCAGGACCTCAAAATATTCATGCAGTGGCAGTGCACCGCTAAAGGATGCCTGGAATCCATCTTGGTTTTTACCCTTAAAGTAACCGCTCAGTCGGTTGACGAGCTCGTTGGCGAGAAGCCACATTGGTTCGAAGCTGTCACACTGAAGACGGTAGCGCTCTGAGAACAGAAAAGTTTATGATTTGATGACAGTTTTGGGGAGAACTTTATGACTGTTCTGTTGATTGCAGGTTATTGCACAGGAAAGTTTGAAAGATCACAGCAGAATCATCTGAACATCTGTTCTGTCTTACTGTTGCTTTTTCATTTCTGTTTTGGCTCAAAAGGCAATCTAAACGAGTTTAATTTGAATTCCAATGTTTTTACTGAAGACCCCATATCATCAGGAGAAGAATATAATCACAACTGGTGGGAAATTCCATTATCCTGCATTGGATAGGAAATGGAAATGTCATGGCCTACATATTATTATTCACAGATCTTACGTGATGTCTTTGATGCCAACACTGTGACCACAGGACCCCCATAGTACTGGAACCCCAAGGCATTGCCGGGACCATCAGCATAGTCACCAAGAAGATCTGAAAATACAATCAATACACCTTGTTGTTACTTTTAACACAACTAATTTCTTGTGCGATTTGAATTTAAACTAGTGCACTGGCACCATACACTTTTTTTGCCCTCCAGTTGTCTAAGAGTAATAAATAGACAGACCAGTAAACTATGTCCAGAAATGAGTGGTCATAAGATAAAAAAAATAACTATGATATCACTCTAGGCCATGGGACAAATCTCAAACTTGTTATCACTGACAATATTGACTTGATAAGGCTCATTATTCAAAACACCTACCCAGCTTAATATAATGGTTCCTAAAAGATTGCCTTTTTAGGTCATGGTTTAGTTATAGATTCGGTATCCGACAAATATTTAAGACGGGCGTAGCCAGGGCGCACTAGCAAAACCGACTACAGCTGACATCAAGTTAGGTGTAATAATAGAACAGGTTTGCCTTTAGTTGGATTTTGTTCAAGTAGTTTGTGCCTTGATAAGCACACAATAACTGGATTTATCAACAGAAACATTGGTTGAGTATATAAATTCTTCGGTGTGTGACTTATCTGATATACAAGCATGCAGCTTCGCCAATGGATGGAAATAACGCATTTGTTATCTCAGCCTCATGTGCGAACAGGAAGGAGTTCAAGGTGTAGTCCAACATACCAGTGTTAAAAATTAAATCACTTTCTTTGGTCACATTTGAGGAAGCTATGCAAAACAAATACTTTTCAATGGATCTTCCATGGAGAGTTGGCAACATGTATGCACATTTTGAAGCATAACGCTATGAAATATAAGTTTTCATATCAAAACTCAAGGCACTTGATGACATTAGAATATACCTTCCATATCTAGTGAATAGAGACTTGGCTCACGACACCATCTCAAAGGATCCTCGGAAAAAGGTAAGAATTTTTTCTCCAGCTGTTACAGTAAGACCAAAGTTTTGCCAAGAGGTGAGACAAGGTCACCAAAGCTGGTTATGCTTGAAATTATGTGAAAAAAGTTATTTGCAATAAACTATGTGAACACAATGTACACGCAATGTACACAAATTTTATTCGTGTACAAAACCCTGTAACTGAAGATGATCTTTGGATTGCTGACAGTGGTGACCCCTGTGGCAGTCTGAAAAAACCATAGAGATGGGAGATCACCAGTGCCCATATGTAAACTAATACCTTCTCTGCAGAGCACACGTCATTTTATTATTAGTTCTACTATCTGACAGTCAGGGATGGTGCCTTTGTTTCTTTTCAGCGTTAAATATTGGCCATAATACTCGAGGAGGTTCATCCAGCGATCCCCACAGCTTGGTCTTTAGCTCTACTGCCTCTGGCCAACTCTTTAGTCATGGCAGGGAAGTCAAGAAATCCTGCAGTATGTGGCTGAAATTTGGATGGCACTCCCGTACAGTATGTCAAGTCTTTTTTGAGTAGGCTCATCACCTCTGTTTCCAGTTAAGGGAAATAAAAGGTTCCATTCTCTCTAGGAGTCTGAGAGTATTCAATATATGGCTGTAATTTGCCCGACGCCAATCGAAGCAATCAGGATGGTGCATTGCACCATGATCTCCGCCAGCCTCTCCTCTTCTTCCTTTCTCAGTTTTTTTAAGTCGGAGAATTACTCACTATCAGGTTGTTCACTCATTACAGGAATAGTCACAGACCAACCGGTTGATACAAGAACTATAGCGGTTTGATGATGTGGGGGAGACAAGCAAAAACAGCCGACCAACGACTGTTGGATGCAGTAGATAAGGGGAACTTGAAAGAGGTTAAACACGCAATCACCGCTGGTGGAGATGTCAACCAGAAAGACAAACGTGGTAAGCTACTTGTGCAAAAAGCTACTGAAAACCTCATTCGACCACTAAAAGTCCAAGACCAGGCTACAACTCAAGATGCAAAGAAAGCAATTGTAATAGAATTAGTAGAGCATCATGCCGATGTTAATGAACAGGGTGTATATCGTACAACTGCGTTAGGATATTTGCTATTACGGTATGATTTATATTCATTATACAATGATAGGCAAAAACTGATTCTGCTTGATGTTGTCAGAGTGTTGTTGAATAATGGTGCTGATGTCAACATCAAGGATATTGGTGGTAAATCTCCTTGGCACAGAGCAGCTAAGATACCTTCCATTGAACTTCTGAAGTTATTTTTTGAGCACCAGTCTGATGTGAATGTCAGGGGTACAGGTGATCAAACTGCACTTCATATTGCTGATGACACAGACATTGATAGATTATTGATCCAAAACAAGGCTGATGTCAATGCTACAGACAATGAAGGCAGAAGTCCACTCTTGTATGCGGCAGAGGGAGGTAACATTGATGTAGTCAGATTATTGATCCAAAACAAGGCTGATGTCCATGCTACAGACAATGAAGGCAGAAGTCCATTCTCGTATGCGGCAGAGGGAGGTAACATTGATGTAGTCAGATTATTGATAGAAAACAAGGCTGATGTCCATGCTACAGACAATGAAGGCAGAAGTCCACTCTCGTATGCGGCACAGGGAGGTAACATTGATGTAGTCAGATTATTGATAGAAAACAAGGCTGATGTCCATGCTACAGACAATGAAGGCAGAAGTCCACTCTCGTATGCGGCAGAGGGAGGTAACATTGATGTAGTCAGATTATTGATAGAAAACAAGGCTGATGTCCATGCTACAGACAAAAAAGGCAGTAGTCCACTCTCGTATGCGGCAAGGGGAGGTAACATTGATGTAGTCAGATTATTGATAGAAAACAAGGCTGATGTCCATGCTACAGACAATGAAGGCAGAAGTCCACTCTCGTATGCGGCAAGGGGAGGTAACATTGATGTAGTCAGATTATTGATAGAAAACAAGGCTGATGTCCATGCTACAGACAAAAAAGGCAGTAGTCCACTCTCGTATGCGGTACAGAGAGGTGACTATGGTGTAGTCAGATTATTGATAGAAAACAAGGCTGATGTCAATGCTATAGACAATAAAGGCAGAAGTCCACTCTCGTATGCGGCAAGGGGAGGTAACATTGATGTAGTCAGATTATTGATAGAAAGCAAGGCTGATGTCAATGCTACAGACAAAGCAGGCAGAAGTCCACTCTCGTATGCGGTACGGAGAGGTGACTATGGTGTAGTCAGATTATTGATAGAAAACAAGGCTGATGTCAATGCTATAGACAATAAAGGCAGAAGTCCACTCTCGTATGCGGTAAAGGGAGGTAACATTGATGTAGTCAGATTATTGGTAGAAAACAAGGCTGATGTCCATGCTACAGACGATGATGGCAGCAGTCCACTCTCGTATGCGGCAGAGGAAGGTAACATTGATGTAGTCAGATTATTGATAGAAAACAAGGCTGATGTCCATGCTACAGACAATAAAGGCAGAAGTCCACTCTCGTATGCGGCAGAGGAAGGTAACATTGATGTAGTCAGATTATTGATAGAAAACAAGGCTGATGTCAATGCTACAGACAATGAAGGCAGTAGTCCACTCTCGCATGCGGTACAGGGAGGTAACATTGATGTAGTCAGATTATTGATAGAAAACAAGGCTGATGTCCATGCTACAGACAATGAAGGCAGAAGTCCACTCTCGCATGCGGTACAGGGAGGTAACATTGATGTAGTCAGATTATTGATAGAAAACAAGGCTGATGTCCATGCTACAGACAATAAAGGCAGAAGTCCACTCTCGTATGCGGCAGGGAGAGGTAACATTGATGTAGTCAGATTATTGATAGAAAACAAGGCTGATGTCCATGCTACAGACAATAAAGGCAGAAGTCCACTCTTGTATGCGGCAATGAGAGGTCACATTGATGTAGTCAGATTATTCATAGAAAACAAGGCTGATGTCAATGCTACAGACAATGAAGGCAGAAGTCCACTCTCGTATGTGGCAGAGGGAGGTAACATTGATGTAGTCAGATTATTGATAGAAAACAAGGCTGGTGTCAATGCTACAGACAATGAAGGCAGAAGTCCACTCTCGTATGCGGCAGGGAGAGGTTACATTGATGTAGTCAGATTATTGATAAAAAACAAGGCTGATGTCAATGCTACAGACAATGAAGGCAGAAGTCCACTATCGTATGCGGCAGGGAGAGGTTACATTGATGTAGTCAGATTATTGATAGAAAACAAGGCTGATGTCGATGCTACAGACAATGAAGGGAGAAGTCCACTCTCGTATGCGGTACAGAGAGGTAACATTGATGTAGTCAGATTATTGATAGAAAACAAGGCTGATGTCAATGCTAAAGATAGCGGAGGTCTCAAGCTTCTTAGTCTCGCAACACAAAACAAAGAAATATTTGATGAACTGATTAGATGTGGGACAGAAATTGATGTCTCAGATCAAAGAGGTCTAAGTAACCTACACATTGGATTAGCGAGTGTCAGTGAGAGCTTATTGTATGTTCTTGAGGATACAGATGATTCACATGATACACATGAGCCAAGGCAGAAGAAGGAGAAAACTGTCAATGCTCCTGGAAGTTACGACAGGACAATGCTTCATGTCGCTGCAACCCTTGGGCTCACTAAACACATGTCAGTCTTGCTCCGATATCGTGGAATAAATGTGAATGCCTGTGACATCTTCAGCATGACCTGTCTTCATTATGCAACAATAATAGGAAATGAAGACATAATCCGTAACCTTCTCAAGGCCGATTTTGGAGCACTGGATACTGCAGAGAGGTCTGTTTTGCATATTGCAGCAATCTATGGACATTGCAAATCGATAGAAACAATCACTCAAATTCAAAAGGACTTGCTTCCTCATGTAGGAGACAAACAAGGACGGAATTGCCTACACTATGCTGTGATCTACAGAAGAGATGAAGTAGTAAAACTACTTCTCAATAATCAGCCAGATTCTCAAATCAATTATAGCAAGGACAATAAGGGAAAGAAGCCAATAGACTATCTGTACAAATTTGAGGAAAACACTTTGATATGGAAACTGTTTGGCAATCAATCTCCAGTTATCAAAATTATCTACAAAGACACTGACCTCTCATGCCACAAGAGTGAAACAAATCTCTTAGAGGTATCAAAACAGTGTGGTATCGGCTCTGTCAAGAGAATTTCAGGTTTTGATCTGACTACTTTTGCAAAACAAATCAAATCAAAAGTTGAGGAGGTGATCCGTGAAGCTATACCAGAGTCTGGTAATGTTGAAGTCATTGGTTGTGGAAGTTCCTTTGAAGGTTCAAAAGTTGGACTTCCAGATGAACTAGATTTCATGGTCAAACTATATTCAGTTTATAAGCAAAAACTGAATAGGGAGGGCTATGGAGAGATGGCAAGAGATAAAGAAATGACTACACAACTGAACATAGACAATACACCATATGGTATATGGCTGTGGAATAGACTGATGATCTACTGGAGTGAACATCAGCGTCAAAAGGAAGGTGAGCATCAAAGAACTGATCATGAACCCCAGTTTCAGATGCCATTGCCTCCAGTGCGACACCCTGATCACACAACTTGTACAACCTGGATCTGGTTATATAGTGACAGTATGTTCAAGGATTTGGCAGTTTCAATAGATTTCGTCCCTGCTATTGAAATCAAGGATTATGGCAGGGCGAGATGCTTTATTGTTCCAAAAATACCACACAAAGAGAGCATCATCTCTAAAACTTTCACCACAGAGGAACTGAACCAACTTGGTCGCATATCCCATCCAACGATGGAGGTCGAGCTCCTACTCAACTTGGACCAACACTTGATGGATGTGTTCATAACAGCAAAGAGCCTACGAAAACCTGAGGTTTGTGGATTCAAGATGAAGAATGACAAAGATGAGACAGTTCCAATGGGCGAGTACATTACCAGCTACAGACTGAAAACTTCATTTATGCATTTGATAGAAGTGTTTCAAGTTTCAAAGATGTCACTTGGCAAAATGGTGCTGATAGTCTATGAATATCTAGAGAAATGCCTCCAAAGGGGCGACCTACCATCGTTTTCTAAAGATACATGGGGAAGACCAGTGAATGTGCTGGAAGGATCCAGGTTGAGTAAGGAACGCAGCATTCTGGCAGCAACGAAAATGACAGAATTTGTAAGGTGTTTGTATGAAAGAGATTTCTCATCAGTAAAAGACTTGGATTTAAAAGAGCAGCAAATTGTAGAAAGAAAGCTTGGGGACATTTTCGATGGAAGACAGAATGACCATGATGACTGGAGCCTGTCAGATTGGATGTTTTACTAGAAAGAGAGCATCTTTACATTTTGAGGGTATCTGTACAGAGGTATACCTTGACATCAGAAGGACTCAATCCATTCAAAACTGCATCAGAGGGCATATGAAACAGGTATATAGTAACTCATATTGGCCTACGGAGGTCAAGTCAGAGGTTCCAGCTTTACTTGCCCCCCAGTTAATAGCAGATTAGAACAGGTAAAATGTGCAAACTTGTACTCTACACTGTACATCAGCTGATCAGAGCTTCCAACCACTGCTGTATGAAGAAGATCTTATTTACTATTGATTATCCAACCCATGACTCTTGGTATTTATACACTTTTAGCGTCTTACCCAAGTGTAAGAAGATGATGATTGACCCAATTTAATCTGAGTATTGTTGAAACAACATTTCAACCTGTGCTAGCGTCAGAACTATTTCTGTGAAGACGAAATAGTGCGGATATCTTACAGATCAAATCATCTTATCACAAGTGTTACTGCAAGTGTACCAACACTGTGGCAATATTTTGGACACTTTTTTTTAATCATCAGTATTATGGGAAGCAGTAAGGAAATCGCAGCAAACCGCTTCACATCGCAAGGTGCATTTCAGCCAATCCACTAGCAACATGTTTGCACCCTTCATACAGCCGAGAGGGTGTCACAAATAATTGGACACTTGAAATTTGCCAAATGTGCAAACTTAGTCTAATGGTGACAACAGAGTGTACATGTTCACTCAGTACAATCAAAATTGGGACTTTGCTGTCTGTGTCAAGCTGTGGGCTCCATCCCAAATGCTTTTGAGGTTATCTTGACATCATTACCATATCATGACACGATATTTGAGCACAGTGGGTTTATGATACCTGAGTACAGTAGAACTTGTCTACTAAGGACACCCTCGGGACTGACAAGTGTTGTCCTTAATAGAGAGGTGTCCTGATTATAGAGGTCAAATTGAATGGAAAGAACCAATTTGGGACCAAAACTAGTGTCCTTAATAGAGAGGTGGTCCTTAATAGAGAGGCGTCCGCTAAGGGAGGTTCTACTGTATATCAGTGTCTTTTGCTTGTAACAGAAAGTAGGAATCCAATGCTAGTAGCGAGGAATATTCTATAGGAGTCCTCGACCAACTGTTCGAAACTAAGCAAATGACAAAATTGGTGTGAATTTATTAAACGTGGTGGTATTGCATTCATATAAGCCCATTAGGCCGAAGTTACATAGGCCTCATTCGTTCATTTACCACGAGTCACTTTCCGGGTTTTTCTTTCATTCCTCGGTGAATGCACGCCACAAGGCCGTGCTTTTACAGGGGAACAAAAGCAAAAGGGGAAAATGAGTCCTGGGAAATGAACGAATGAGGTCTATGTAACTTCGGCCTTAGATTCAACGTTAAGTTGAACTAATAACCTAAATGTAAATGATGCTTCCTTTCTTGTGCAATTATTTTAGCCTATAAATAGCACCCTCTCTAATGATATGTTAGATGTCAATGGTGTTTCAACTCGTTGAGTAATAATAGAAATGAGTGACAAATAATTTCATGTTATGTTATGTTAAATGCTAATGATGCTGCTTCCAATTTTTCTGTAATTATAAATGTATGATAAATATTTCCATATCATGTTGTGTCAGACTGATATAAATGATGATGCTTCAACTGTTTGAGTAATCATACCAGTGTATGATAAATATTTCATATTATGTTGTGTTAGACTGATATAAATGATGAAGCTTCAACTGTTTGAGTAATCATACCAGTGTATGATAAATATTTCATGTTATGTTGTGTTAGACTGATACAAATGATGAGGCATCAACTGTTTGAGTAATCATACCACTGTATGATAAATATTCCATATTATGTTGTGTTAGACTGATATAAATGATGAAGCATCAACTGTTTGAGTAATCATACCAGTGTATGATAAATATTTCATATTATGTTGTGTTAGACTGATACAAATGATGAAGCTTCAACTGTTTGAGTAATCATACCAGTGTATGATAAATATTCCATATTATGTTGTGTTAGACTGATATAAATGATGAAGCTTCAACTGTTTGAGTAATCATACCAGTGTATGATAAATATTCCATATTATGTTGTGTTAGACTGATATAAATGATGAAGCTTCAACTGTTTGAGAAATCATACCAGTGCATGATAAATATTTCATGTTATGTTGTGTTAGACTGATACAAATGATGAAGCATCAACTGTTTGAGAAATCATACCAGTGTATGATAAATATTTCATGTTATGTTGTGTTAGACTGATACAAATGATGAAGCATCAACTGTTTGAGTAATCAAACCAGTGTATGATAAATATTTCATGTTATGTTGTGTTAGACTGATACAAATGATGAAGCATCAACTGTTTGAGTAATCATACCAGTGTATGCGAAATATTTCATGTTATGTTGTGTTAGACTGATATAAATGATGAAGCTTCAACTGTTTGAGTAATCATACCAGTGTATGATAAATATTTCATGTAATGTTGTGTTAGACTGATATAAATGATGAAGTTTCAACTGTTTGAGTAATCATACCAGTGTATGATAAATTTTCCATATTATGTTGTGACAGACTGATACAAATGATGATGCTTCAACTGTTTGAGTAATCATACCAGTGTATGATAAATATTCCATATTATGTTGTGTTAGACTAATATAAATGATGAAGCATCAACTGTTTGAGTAATCATACCAGTGTATGATAAATATTCCATATTATGTTATGTTTATGTTAGACTGATATAAATGATTAAGCATCAACTGTTTGAGTAATCATACCAGTGTATGATAAATATTTCATGTTATGTTGTGTTAGACTGATACAAATGATGAAGCTTCAACTGTTTGAGTAATCATACCAGTGTATGCGAAATATTTCATGTTATGTTGTGTTAGACTGATATAAATGATGAAGCTTCAACTGTTTGAGTAATCATACCAGTGTATGATAAATATTCCATATTATGTTGTGTTAGACTGATATAAATGATGAAGCATCAACTGTTTGAGTAATCATACCAGTGTATGATAAATATTCCATATTATGTTGTGTTAGACTGATATAAATGATTAAGCATCAACTGTTTGAGTAATCATACCAGTGTATGATAAATATTCCATATTATGTTGTGTTAGACTGATATAAATGATTAAGCATCAACTGTTTGAGTAATCATACTAGTGTATGATAAATATTTCATGTTATGTTGTGTTAGACTGATACAAATGATGAAGCATCAACTGTTGGAGAAATCATACCAGTGCATGATAAATATTTCATGTTATGTTGTGTTAGACTGATATAAATGATGAAGCTTCAACTGTTTGAGTAATCATACCAGTGTATGATAAATATTTCATGTTATGTTGTGTTAGACTGATACAAATGATGAAGCTTCAACTGTTTGAGTAATCATACCAGTGTATGATAAATATTTCATGTTATGTTGTGTTAGACTGATATAAATGATGAAGCTTCAACTGTTTGAGTAATCATACCAGTGTATGATAAATATTTCATGTTATGTTGTATTAGACTGATACAAATGATGAAGCATCAACTGTTTGAGTAATCATACCAGTGTATGATAAATATTTTATGTTATGTTGTATTAGACTGATACAAATGATGAAGCTTTCAACTGTTTGAGTAATCATACCAGTGTATGATAAATATTTCATATTATGTTGTGTTAGACTGATATAAATGATGAAGCATCAACTGTTTGAGTAATTATACCAGTGTATGATAAATATTTCATGTTATGTTGTGTTAGACTGATACAAATGATGAAGCATGCATCAACTGTTTGAGTAATCATACCAGTGTATGATAAATATTTCATGTTATGTTGCATGTTAGACTGATATAAATGATGAAGCTTCAACTGTTTGAGTAATCATACCAGTGTATGATAAATATTCCATATTATGTTGTGTTAGACTGATACAAATGATGAAGCTTCAACTGTTTGAGTAATCATAGTGCATGATAAATATTCCATGTTATGTTGTGTTAGACTGATACAAATGATGAAGCATCAACTGTTTGAGTAATCATACCAGTGTATGATAAATATTTCATGTTATGTTGTGTTAGACTGATACAAATGATGAAGCTTCAACTGTTTGAGTAATCATAGTGTATGATAAATATTCCATGTCATGTTGTGTTAGACTGATACAAATGATGAAGCATCAACTGTTTGAGTAATCATACCAGTGTATGATAAATATTTCCATATAATGTTTTGTAAGATACCAATGAATGATCAATAATTTCATGTTTTGTTACATTAAATGTAAATGATGATGATGATGGATCTTTTTGTGTAATGATATTTTAACGCGTGTAAAGTTTGTAGACTTGCCACCACAGCGGGGAAATGAATTGGTTTTGCCTTGGGCTGTTTGAAATATAGAATATATGATCCACGTAATGTCATTCCCTATTACAAGTGTAAACAATGATTTTATGCTGTTTGAATTATCATATATGTGATAAATTCTTATGCCGTTTGAGTTATGATATTGATAAGCTAGGAAGTCTTTGTGGAGACTTGTTCACAATGAAGCTTTTGTGCCTTGATACAGATCCTGGTTATCATAAGTGACAGGTGCTGCAGAAAAGGCACCATTATTATAGTCCATTGGTAAATGTTATGTCCACTTTGTTTGGGGCTCTGGAGGGCGAATTACTGGTCAGATTTCTTTAAAGTTTGGTTTTTATTGGTTTTCACCTCAAAACCAAACACGATTTTTTACTTTAGTTACGATTTGTTTTGTATGCATTTGTGCACACTGATGTCCACCCTGTACGGTTTATTTCTAGACCAATCTGGATGAAATATATTAAGGTTATCATTTTTTGTGTTCATCTGACATAAAATTTATGAATGGACTAGTATAGGAATTGCGTAAAAAATCAATGAAATTTCATTCCCCTGTATTAAAACAATAACTTTGCTGCTGTTTGTGTAACTGTATTAGATAAATGTTCCCAAGTAGGCCTATTGTTTTACATGACCCATAAACAATAATGCCTGTGCTAAACATGCTAAATGAAATATCATATGAAATAATATTCTATGTTGCACTTATGCACATGGGAATGTTACCCTCTTTGTCTCATCAGACATGATCTGAACAGGGATCGAACTCTTATACTGCTGTGCCAATCTGTCAGCCGATATATGCCCACAAACAGAAATAGAAATACAATCCATATAAGCCTATGTATTAAATGGATGACCCTCTAAGCAACTGAACACTGACTTTCAATATTTTTTTATTACGCGGAACATTTTCAATATTGTCATGGTTTATATTAAGAAACTCTGTCAAACTTTGAAAAATAAATTGTAATGTGATTAATATAGAAAAGTGTTTTTATTTCCTATGTTATTGTTATGAAATGTGATGTAATCAATGCATATGCCCCAATCACAAGCTTTGCAGGCAGAAGGGATGTCATCTGAAAACCTGAGCCCACTGTCAGATTGAATGTTGGTATATTCTCAACAGGGAAAAGATCACCGAGGTCGACCAGTGGCTGATTCGGGTCATGGTCAGGACATGATCCAATCTTTCTTACCTGGGGAGAGATCATTGACGTTTATAACCCAAGTCACAAGTTTGTAAGCAGACGGAAAGTCATCTGCCGAGCCCTGGGTTTGTTGTCTGCTGTGATCAGACAAATCATGGTCCATTCTTACCTGGGAACAGGTCATTGAGGTTGACCGGTGGTTTATTTGTATCAATGGTCACTTTGTAGTTGGCATTCTTGATCGGAGCACACGCCTTGATCACAAGTTTTGCAGGCAGACGGAACGTTGTCTGTGAAACTCTTGGCGCACCTGAAAGTGAAATAACATCATTTAGAAATGAAAAGTTTAAGATGTAAACAGTTTTGTTTATGATGTCAACACTTGATTTGAGGAAGCCAGAGCCAGAGACAATTGGAACATTGGTTTATTTTTCATATGACCGGTAACAAATTTGGTTTATAGAACCAAACAATGCCATGTCACATCAGTTTAACATCATGAAGAGAACAAGAACAGACTGTAAGGCATCATCATCAAATTGAGCACCTGGCTGCATGTGAATTTGGTAGCCCGAGCCCTGACTTCATTGGCAACCTGACTAACAGCAAGAAGACGATGTCAACTTCTCACTGACTTCTTTTACTACAACTGATTGAGAAAATTTTCCCTGATGTTTAAGGTGGATGTATAAACTTTCTCAACCGAATTTCTCGAAGCGCTGAATGGCCTTATGGAATTTCGAGCTCTTGAAATCTTTACCAGCCATGTTCTGATAAGTAGCAGTTGCCTTGGCAACCAGATCACTTGGCAGATAGTTGTCTTTGATGTAGAAAGTCGCTGAGATTTCACATGGGGTGTTTGGACCTGCAAACGGATGGACGAACTCAGTCAATAAGAATATGCATTGAAATAAATGTCTGAGGAAGTCGATCAGATATCCAAAGAACTGACTGAAATTGTTATCAAAACCATTTGACTAAAACAGACTGACTTTTCGACTAACCCACTTTACGACGGACACTATGATTCATGGGGTAACGTCATTGCTATGAATGTTTGGGCCTGATTACCACCCAAAAATACTGACAAATCAGTTCAGTGCAAGAAAACATAGCTAATCCATTCACCTTTTTTCCAGCTTGCAATCAACAACTTTCCTAATAATTTCACATTGGTCAATATTTTTTGGAGAATATTTCACCGAAATGAATGACTTACTTATTGTGTTGAATGTAAATGAGCTCTCATTGACTGTTAGTGGTGGGGGGACATGGATGCTGACGACAACATTGGAGACGTGCGCCTTGGCTTTTATCATCACCTGAAGAGATGACGGAGACAATGTTAACGGTGAGTAAATGTTAGATTTTCTATCATATCAAGTCTGCATTCAAATGAACAAGAAGGGGAATGGATGTATTGAAATGGAGTATAAAATCCCAGATGACCACAATGGGTGAAGAGGTCTCCCAAAAAACCAACAGTCACATTATTTTCAACAACCCTTGGAGTCCAAGCACTTGTACCAGTCGATGAAGGTTCTTTCTTTAGGAAAAATGAGACCTAAGATTATGATTTGGTGCAGAAGTTATAGCTCCAGAGCCAATCTGTAAGGCGAGGTCAGGAGAAAGTCAAAATTCCTCTTTCAGCTCAAAACACTCCAAACTTTGCTTCACAAAAGTGAGTTGGAGCTTAATTTTCTGGACTGAGTGCTGTACCGACCGTATCTCAACTACTCCCCTCAAACTGGTCTAAAGAAAGTGACAGAAAAGTTGGCTTTTCTTCGTTCATTCTCAAATGATTGACGTTTTCCATGCTAAGCATTACAGCATCCCAGAGTTGTTTCTGGGACGTCAACAAAAAGTTGCATATCTTACCGTGACTGTGAGGGATGGAATCACATCTTCGTCTTGAATGATGTCACCCTGAGCTCTCTGAAACAGACGTTGCAAGATCATAGAAGAAGAAGGGTGAATACGTAGGTTAACTGTTTTCAGTTAGGCACACAACACTGAGGAAATGCAATGTCATCCCCCCTCCCCCTCCAAGGCTCTGTCTCTGACATCAGAGCTCAAACGTGAGCAAGAGTTGGAACGGTTTCGGGTAAATGGTCTGAAAAAGTGATTAAGAGGAGCATGAACGCGAACCATATACTATCTATTAAGACAGACAATCATTAAAATGGGTGACTTTAAGTTGGTGACGAAACCCGTATGGATTTCATCATTGTTGGTACTAAAATTCTCTTTCTTGTCATTTCGTGTCTGAAATTGAAATGATTAATTTTGTGAAGAGCTTGAACTGTGTCGTGAGTTATTATCTTGCAAATCAATGAAAACATGGAACAGGAACTCATTGTTAGATTTGAGGCATGCAAAGATCACAGAATCCCTATAACAATGAAATCATTACTTACAGTTTCAGCAAAATCACTTCAGCACCACTTTTACTTTGCCCCCAAAATGTTGTCACAAATCAAAAATCAAGCTTTGGATTCGAACCCCAGCCTACACTATTCACCAAGCTAAAAGTTTCCGAAACAAAATTTGTCAAAATATCTTGCAATACCTACTCATACTCAGTCATACTGACAGTTACAACAGTATAATAAATCTCGGAGTTGGGCGCAGAGCACTGAGGAACGCATTTCAGCTTACTCCTTTGGTCGAATGACGTGATTTTTCCACTGTGAGTTACTGTCATTGCTATCTTGCGGCTGCACCACTGAAACCAGGAATATTTGGGGATCTTCCTGAGTTTTTAAGTGTTTTTTGCTCAGATATTGGTGATTCTGTGACAACTCCATGGTAAACCACCCTGTGTTCATTTCCGAGTCAGCCGTGGATCGCGCATCTATCTGTCTTCGGTGATTTGGATTTGTGTTCGATGAGAAGTCTCGGGGAATGCGACCATCAGCAGACCTTGGGCTAACTTGACGTCTCGGGGTAGTGACAGTGGGTGTTCAAAGAAATACTCAATTGCCAACACCCGTACCAGTACAACCCATCACAGGTTCCTCGAATCGTTCGTTGATTTGCTAGTCTCAGTACTGGCGGTCTGCCATTCTCGCACATGTTTCTGTGGGCTGGGTCGGCCCCAAGATGGACAAACGATCGGCAATAGCTAGAGCTGACTCAATATGGCTAAAAGTGACAGCCACTTGGCTAAAAAGTGGCTAGGAGGAAAAAATTCACAGAGCCAACCCTGACTGAGGTACCTCAGGAACCAGAGACATCAGCATTAGGATCCTACTTGCCATTGAGGCCACTCATGTATCTGCAGGTTGTAGTACCTGATACAGTACATCCCAATATGCTTTTCTTGACAGTATCATCGACTGTATCAAGAACACCTTCAAGGCCCATGGCTTCTCTAAATGTTTAGCAGGGTCCTTATGCTGTCTTGAGTGCATCATAATTATCACACAAAGACATTACATCTTATTCCAAGATCAATTTTATTCACAGGACATTGTGTAGATACCGGTACATAATTTTTTCACAGAGTGCGCGTTTTGAATAGATGTGGACAGTTTTCTAAGTAAACTGCACTGCTAAGACCAAATACCGTTAAGTCAGATGATAACCTATATTGTAGTTGATAACATACTAACCCAAATCTACATGTAAACAGTACATGATAGACTAATGTAGCACAACTTCTTTACTCAACCACACAATCAAACAGATTTCACAAGCAGTTTATCCACAAATAAAGATTGTCAAAATAAAACTATTTGAGAGGGAACTGTCTTTTGAGGATGGAACTTATTTCTAAAAGTGGATATCTTCCAAATCGCTGAAACAGAAGACTAACATAGTTTTTTCACATAATTAAGTACAGCCCTTTTTAAAATCATTGTCCCTTTAGCAAATGGATGTCACTATAGTTACTTAACAACAACATATTCACAATCACATTATAAACAACAAGAATCCAACAGATCTGCTCTAACGGTAATGTACAAGCATAGTATTAAGAACAACGCGATTCAAGTAATGGCCTCCTATGAACTTGATACATCTCTTACCCAATAAGACTGAGTTTTCATACGTCAGAAGAGCAGGCGTTACACCACTGAAACTGCACTGACTGTCTCGTACAGAAGTATGTATGAAGAATGTTTGTCAGAATGTATATCAGCCTAACAAGAATGTACAAAAACTTACAGAAGAATGGACACAGAAGAACAAAGGCCTCTACTAAGTCATGAAAAATGAAGACAAAACTAAGAAATGTATTTAGGAATACTTGGGAGTATCGCTACTTCAAGTAAGGTACACAGTTTTTTCTGATTTTTAGGACCCCTGGTATGCAAAAACATGTACACGTCTCCACAAAAGTGCTCCTCCCTATCATAAGCCAACCCGGTACAGACTAGAAGTATGGGCCCTTAGCCTCAGCAGCATATTGAAGTTCAACATGCTAATTCAGGGCCTTCACAGATCTTTTCATATCAGCCCTGAATCAGCCTATTCAACAAAACATTCTGTTAAAGTTTAAATGTTTCAAGAATTGAGCACTGAATGAGGAATTGTTTATACACATTAGCGTAGTCCTGGACACCCGGTGGCGATCAGAAACAGAATCTGAATGGCACTACAACACTCTCAAGCCTTGGGACGTTCATTTCACTGCCAACAGATATCTGTAAGAGCCTAATATCTGTACCAGGATGAGCAGACAAGGCCTAACTTTATGATGAATGGATGAATAACTGGACGGAATAAGTATTGGAATCTCTTTTTAAAACATCATTAAAGCAAAGCACTGTCATGGGTACAAACACTGCAAAAAGGTTTGACAAATTTCAAGGTGAAAACGTCCTGTCACAAAGCTTAAAGCTGACACATCATGGGCAGGGAAAGAAACTGGATGTTGTTTTTTTTTACACTTGCGTTTGTGTACCCCCCAAAGGTACAAAACCACCCAGGTTACTGTGGAGACCTACTTTCAGGCGCCTCCCCTTTTGTGAGTAGAGTAAAGTTTTTCACCTGTCCCATTGCAGCAACTGCCCTCCAAACGGTGGCCGTCAGCTTGTAACATTTAAATCAACCCCCTCATTTCTATAAAGAGTACAGTTTCTCTCCTGTCCCATGGCCACTGCCATTTATTAACGTATTTTCGTCTTCGTACGGCGGTGGTGAGCTCTGATACGGCGGGGGCTGTTCTGAATTCAAGTCATCCAGGTCCGGCACGTTATTTCGGATCTTCTGCTGTTTTTGTAGTTCTCGGAATCCTGGGGAAAATGATAGGATGTCATTTTGGTTTTCAAAGTTTACTGTGTTGGAAATACAAGCTGCAAGGAAAGTCTTTTTGAAAAATTGAATAAAAAATATCTTTAATGCCACCCAATCAACCTTTAGGCTTGATTTTCATTTCAGTAGTTTTCAAACTGTAGATCTGAGGCAAATTTGATAATTCATTTTTTACTACATGAACTTTCAAAATTGGCCAAAGAGCATCTGTTTATAACTATACAGCAATGAGGGGCGGTGTTAATTTGGCACCAAGGATGAGCACCTGGTAGAAAGAAAAGCACTAACCATCTCCAAGCCGGTTGCCACCAGGTATCGGAGGCAGGTTTCCAAGATCTAATAACCCATCACTTGGCCCTGCAAGCGGTGAAACCTCCTCCTCCTCCGCTGGTTTTTTCTTCTTTGGCTTCTTATTCCGTGGACTTTTTATTTCGCCAAATTTGCTTCCGATCGGGACGGCCGCTTCGCCCAAGTTTGTGCCATCGTCAACGATGTCGTCTGATAGCATCGGTTGGGTTTTCTTCTTCCTCGGCAGGTTTTTGTCTGCTTGGAGGATCGGAGCCGGCCCAGGTAGGCTGGTGTCTGTAACAAAATGATAACAAACTTCATCGTGGTTGCCCCGCAATAGATTTTTCATTTCTTTATGAATACTATAAACATCAAGTTTCAGCAAATTCGCTAGCATGATAACTGCACCACAGCATAGTATACCACTTCATGTCTATTTTCTTGAGCCGTCAATAACCACGAATGGCGTATCCCTCGTACAACTTAACACTTACCGATGTCCTGCGGAAGGCCTTCAATGACCAGCTTGGCACCCTTGCTAAGTTTATCACAGAGTAGCGCGATATGCTTCTTAAGTTTTTGCGTATCTTTCGGCGGGGTGAGAGGGGATGGATTGATGGCTTGGTCTTTGGAGTTCTTGGCGAGGCAGGTCCGCAGCAGATGTGTGATCGCACAGTCGACCATCTCTTCCCAGCCCTTGAGAACAATCAAGTTTAGAGTAGGTTAGATTAACTCTACCATACCAGTATAAACCAGGTACTTACACTACATACTACTAGCACAAAGTGATCCATTCTGCAAAATTTTCCCCAAGTTTTCTCGTGCTAGGTACTTTACAATGCAACTTTTCCTAAGCCGAATTGGGATCCAGGCCACCTGGTCGACATGTATACCTGGTGTGCCCAGGGGAACGGAACACTCCCAAATCCGCAGTAGTGAGAGTTAAGGACGCATACCTGGTCTTCAGAATCGTTAACCTGCGGACACAGACTGCTCTGCAGCACGTAGAACTCCTTATCGGACATGTTGGTCCACAATAGTATCAGGAGATTAAGAAGGTAGGTGGCAGCACTGAGAGAGCTCGAGACCCTGGCAAGGTTACGCATGTTTTCCTCTGCGGCATCTGCGAGGGTAGTTGATAAAGTATGGAATTAGTGAAACCTTGGAAACACTGATAAACCTTGGAATATTCAATGTAAACCATGGAATCACTGTGCAAATAGCGCGGGAAATCGGGTGCGTTCCTTCCACGATTTATACCCTCCCAACTGACAGTCTCGTCCCAGCTGACTTTATTGATAGCAATTTGCCAGTTAGTTCAGAAGCCAACATTTTTAATGTGGAGGATGACGTCATCAATTGGCAATGCGCTGTGGTCGTTAAAATATTTTATTTCTCTTCAATGGAAGCAAAAATTAGTTTTTATGATTGTTTTGTATTCCATAGACGATAAAGTATTATGCTCGGTACTAGATGCACGAGATCATAGGACAAACACACACGTGAATAAAAAAACCGCTTAGAACTGGTGACGTCACAAAGATCTCTGCATCCCTCGATGCGTACTGGAAGATGTAAGAAATCGCTCACGGCGAAGGAAATTTTCATCCGCAAACTTCGGTAATAAACATACATGACTAGGCTTCTTTTATTCATCGTTTGTTATAAAATATCAGTCAATCATAGACAATTAGGCCTAGACATAGTCATCAACCTTATCCATGCATAATGCATGACAGGCCCCCAATTTTCTCTGTATCACCCTGTATGAACAGACCGATCCGTAGTTCAATTAGGCCCCGCGTGGTGGTGGCGTATTTATAAGCGGAGCGCTATTGGTTCATATTATGGGTGTGTGGTGGGCGTGTCTTCCCATAGGTCTCACTAGCCAGTGCAATGGCCGGGCCTACCTGGCTCCACAAATGGCGCGACGTCATTTCATGCATACCCCTGTTCAAGTGGCTGTCGACCTTGCAGTATATCACTCTCACACATAAACCTATACATTTCTGAATAGCTTGTCGCTTCTAGAATACATCTGGCCAGCTTTCATTGTTATCAAGTAATTCAGTCATGAGAACATGGGGGCAGCACAATACATGAGACACCCTGTACATCGATGAAAATTTTGAAAATTTCACCTTGCCGCCTTATAACTTGACAATTAACATGGATGGTGAAATAATATTTTTAGAAACTTCTACTTATCACCTTGAGAAAGCCAAATAATAACAATTTTAAATTTTGATACCAAAATAGGGTGTCGTTGCGGCTTTTCTTTGAGCATTTTGACCTCGAAGTCTCACCTTGAGAACATGTGCACTCTGACAGGAACCAATTCATGTCAACATCCGATTGAGCTATACATAGCATGCGAGGCCTGGTCACTGCAGACGTGCACAGAAGAAGCTGATATTTTCCTCAAATAATCGTCAGAGCTACCTCTTCACAAAATACCCAGGACACCGACATTTGAACATGCAGCAATAGCGATATGATAGGCTTATCTGTATCCATGGTAATCGCCTGAGATTGAAGAACTTTTTTTTTAAGGGGGACCAATGTTGACCTGATCACCACTGGCTAGTGAGACCATATTTGGGAGATCAGTACTGTACACTGGAGGCGAGGTACAACTGGGTTGTTCTAAAATACAGACTATTGAATCGGATATGCGACAGATTTCTAAATTACCATAAAATTCCGATCTGATCATGTAAGAATAAGCTCCAAATGTTGATTCGTAACCACGTTAGGTTCGAATGGCATTATTTCATGTTTTTATGCATTTTTAGGACTGATTCCAAGGTTTATCACTGGTTCCAAGGTTTCACTGATTCCAAGCTTTATCAACTACCATCTGCGAGGGCTAGGAGCTGAAAAAACAGACGGATCACAAAACTATTTAGTTCTCTTACATTGGTAAGTACATTTTCAAGTCCAATTGGACAGACTTGATGTTACAATTGCAGTCACAAGTACTTCAAGACAACTGTTCAGGGATAGATGCCAACACTAACTGCAGTGGATTAGCAAGATTTTAAAAAACAAAACTATCAGTACTTTTCAGTATTTTTCAAGTGAACTTCATCATTTCGAATGGGGATTTCTGAAGCAAACTTTCTGTAGATCCAGAGAAATCCTAGGTTGGCAGCCCTGACTGTCGCTGGCATAGGTCAGCGCAAAGGAATGCTGGGGAATGGAGGGGCTGCAGAGATACAAGAGTTCACCCTCGAGGAACAAAGTGGCCAAGAAATGGAGGCTTGAACCTACCACCCAGAGATTCTGAGCAAGAGACCAGAAGCATCACACCCATTTTTACCTGTCTGTAAGTACCATCCAGTAATGTATCCAAATTCGACAACGGTGTAGGCGTTTTATCTTTGAATCTGGTCAGCAGTCTGCGTTGAATGGCACGGAACTGGGATGCCCTCTGGGCAAGAAGGTCCTTGTACTTATTTTGATTTGAACGCACCTACAAGTAAGAATACAAAATAGAAACTCTTATAAAACTGTCAAAGTCCTCTAGGTGCACTGTAGATTGGTGAAGCGACTGATTTTTTAACCGAGTATGAATGCACAGTGCTTGAGAGCAAGTGAAGGAGCATACATTTGTTAAAACTGTAGAAATACACATGTTTCTCTTGATAGGCACAAATCTATCCCTCCTCCAAATTTATCACTTACTTCAAAATGTTGCTCCAGGACCTCAAAATATTCATGCAGCGGCAGTGCACCGCTAAAGGATGCCTGGAATCCATCTTGGTTTTTACCCTTAAAGTAACCGCTCAGTCGGTTGACGAGCTCGTTGGCGAGTAGCCACATTGGTTCGAAGCTATCACACTGAAGACGGTAGCGCTCTGAGAACAGAAAAGTTTATGATTTGATGACAGTTTTGGGGAGAACTTTATGACTGTTCTGTTGATTGCAGGTTATTGCACAGGAAAGTTTGAAAGATCACAGCAGAATCATCTGAACATCTGTTCTGTCTTACTGTTGCTTTTTCATTTCTGTTTTGGCTCAAAAGGCAATCTAAACGAGTTTAATTTGAATTCCAATGTTTTTACTGAAGACCCCATATCATCAGGAGAAGAAGATAATCACAACTGGTGGGAAATTCCATTATCCTGCATTGGAGTGGAAATGGAAATGTCATGGCCTACATATTATTATTCACAGATCTTACGTGATGTCTTTGATGCCAACATTGTGACCACAGGACCCCCATAGTACTGGAACCCCAAGGCATTGCCGGGACCATCAGCATAGTCACCAAGAAGATCTGAAAGTACAAATCAATACACCTTGTTGTTACTTTTAACACAACTAATTTCTTGTGCGAATTGAATTTAAACTAGTGCATTGGCACCATACACTTTTTTTGACCTCCAGTTGTCCAAGAGTAATAAATAGATACAGCAGGAAACTTTGTTTCCTAAAAGATTGCCTTTTTAGGTCATGGTTTAGTTCTAGATTCGGTATCATAACTACAACCAGATCACGGGCGTAGCCAGGGCGCACTAGCAAAACTGACTACAGCTGACATCAAGTTAGGTGTAATAATAGAACAGGTTTGCCTTTAGTTGGATTTTGTTCTAGTAGTTTGTGCCTTGATAAGCACACAATAACCGGATTTATCAACAGAAACATTGGTTGAGTATACAAATTCTTCCGTGTGTGACTGTGGATGTAAATAACCCATTTGTTATCTCAGCCTCATGTGCGAACAGGAAGGAGTTCAAGGCGTAGTCCAACATACCAGTGTTAAAAGTTAAATCACTTTCTTTGGTCACATTTGAGGAAGCTATGCAAAACAAATACTTTTCAATGGATCTTCCATGGAGAGTTGGCAACATGTATGCACATTTTGAAGCATAACGCTATGAAATATAAGTTTTCATATCAAAACTCAAGGCACTTGATGACATTAGAATATACCTTCCATATCTAGTGAATAGAGACTTGGCTCACAACACCATATCAAAGGGTCCTCGGAAAAAGGTAAGAATTTTTTCTCCAGCTGTTACAGTAAGACCAAAGTTTTGCCAAGAGGTGTGACAAGGTCACCAAAGCTGGTTATGCTTGAAATTATGTGAAAAAAGTTATTCGCAATAAACTATGTGAACACAATGTACACGCAATGTACACAAATTTGATTCGTGTACAAAACCCTGTAACTGAAGATGATCTTTGGATTGCTGACAGTGGTGACCCCTGTGGCAGTCTGAAAAAACCATAGAGATGGGAGATCACCAGTGCCCATATGTAAACTAATACCTTCTCTGCAGAGCACACGCCATCTTATTATTAGTTCTACTATCTGACAGTCAGGGATGGTGCCTTTGTTTCTTTTCAGCGTTAAATATTGGCCATAATACTCGAGGAGGTTCATCCAGCGATCCCCACAGCTTGGTCTTTAGCTCTACTGCCTCTGGCCAACTCTTTAGTCATGGCAGGGAAGTCAAGAAATCCTGCAGCATGTGGCTGAAATTTGGATGGCACTCCCTTACAGTAGGTCAAGTCTTTTTTGAGTAGGCTCATCACCTCTGTTTCCAGTTAAGGGAAATAAAAGGTTCCATTCTCTCTAGGAGTCTGAGAGTATTCAATATATGGCTGTAATTTGCCTGACGCCAATCGAAGCAATCATAATGGTGCATTGCACCATGATCTCCGCCAGCCTCTCCTCTTCTTCCTTTCTCAGTTTTTTTAAGTCGAAAAATTACTCACTATCAGGTTGTTCACTCATTACAGGAATAGTCACAGACCAACCGGTTGATACAAGAACTATAGCGGTTTGATGATGGAGGAGACACAAGCAAAAACTGCCGACCAACGACTGTTCGATGCAGTAGATGAAGGGAACTTGAAAGGTGTTAAACACGCAATCACCGCTGGTGGGGATGTGAACCAGAAAGACAAAGATGGTAAGCTACTTGTGCAAATAGCTATTGAAAACCTTATTCAAGCACTAAAAGACCAAGACCAGGCTACAACTCAAGATGCAAAGAAAGCAATTGTAATAGAATTAGTAGAGCATCATGCCTATGTCAATGAACAGGGTGTATATGATATAACTGCGTTAGGATATTTGCTAGCACTGCATAAATTAAATTCATTATACAATGATAGGCAAAAACTGATTCTGCTTGATGTTGTAAGAGTGTTGTTAAATAATGGTGCTGATGTCAACATCAAGGATATTGGTGGTCAATCTCCTTGGCACAGAGCAGCTAAGATACCTTCCATTGAACTTCTGCAGTTATTTTTTGAGCACCAGTCTGATGTAAATGTCAGGGGTACAAATGATCAAACTGCACTTCATACTGCTGATGACACAGACATTGTTAGATTATTGTTAGAAAACAAGGCTGATGTCAATGCTGCAGACAAAGCAGGCAGTAGTCCACTCTCGCATGCAGCACAGAGAGGTAACATTGATGTAGTCAGATTATTGATAGAAAACAAGGCTGATGTCAATGCTACAGACAAAGCAGGCAGAAGTCCACTCTCGTATGCGGCAGAGGGAGGTTACATTGATGTAGTCAGATTATTGATAGAAAACAAGGCTGATGTCCATGCTACAGACAATGAAGGCAGAAGTCCACTCTCGTATGCGGCATGGAGAGGTGACATTGATGTAGTCAGATTATTGATAGAAAACAAGGCTGATGTCAATGCTACAGACAATGAAGGCAGAAGTCAACTCTCGTATGCGGCAAGGGGAGGTAACATTGATGTAGTCAGATTATTGATAGAAAACAAGGCTGATGTCAATGCTACAGACAATGAAGGCAGAAGTCCACTCTCGTATGCGTTACAGAGAAGTTACATTAATGTAGTCAGATTATTGATAGAAAACAAGGCTGATGTCAATGCTACAGACAATGAAGGCAGAAGTCCACTCTCGTATGCGTTACAGAGAAGTTACATTGATGTAGTCAGATTATTGATAGAAAACAAGGCTGATGTCAATGCTACAGACAATGAAGGCAGAAGTCCACTCTCGTATGCGGCAGAGGGAGGTAACATTGATGTAGTCAGATTATTGATAGAAAACAAGGCTGATGTCAATGCTACAGACAATGAAGGCAGAAGTCCACTCTCGTATGCGGCAGGGAGAGGTTACATTGATGTAGTCAGATTATTGATAGAAAACAAGGCTGATGTCAATGCTACAGACAAAGTAGGCAGAGGTCCACTCTGGTATGCGGCACAGGGAGGTAACATTGGTGTAGTCAGATTATTGATAGAAAACAAGGCTGATGTCCATGCTACAGACAATGAAGGCAGAAGTCCACTCTCGTATGCGGTACGGAGCGGTGACACTGATGTAGTCAGATTATTGATAGAAAACAAGGCTGATGTCAATGCTACAGACAAACTAGGCAGAGGTCCACTCTCGTATGCGGCAGAGAAAGGTAACATTGATGTAGCCAGATTATTGGTAGAAAACAAGGCTGATGTCAATGCTACAGACAATGAAGGCAGAAGTCCACTCTCGTATGCGGCAATGAGAGACCGCATTGATGTAATCAGATTATTGATAGAAAACAAGGCTGATGTCCATGCTACAGACAATAAAGGCAGAAGTCCACTCTTGTATGCGGCAATGAGAGGTCACATTGATGTAGTCAGATTATTGATAGAAAACAAGGCTGATGTCAATGCTACAGACAATGAAGGCAGAAGTCCACTCTCGTATGCGGCAGAGGGAGGTAACATTGATGTAGTCAGATTATTGATAGAAAACAAGGCTGGTGTCAATGCTACAGACAATGAAGGCAGAAGTCCACTCTCGTATGCGGCAGGGAGAGGTTACATTGATGTAGTCAGATTATTGATAAAAAACAAGGCTGATGTCAATGCTACAGACAATGAAGGCAGAAGTCCACTATCGTATGCGGCAGGGAGAGGTGACATTGATGTAGTCAGATTATTGATAGAAAACAAGGCTGATGTCAATGCTACAGACGATGAAGGCAGAAGTCCACTCTCGTATGCGGTACAGGGAGGTAACATTGATGTAGTCAGATTATTGATAGAAAAGAAGGCTGATGTCAATGCTACAGACAGCGGAGGTTCCAGGCCACTTTATTTTGCAATGCACAAGAAAGAAATATTTGATGAACTGCTTAGATGTGGGGCAGAAATTGATGTCTCAGATCAAAGAGGTCTAAATATCCTACACATTAGATTAGCGAGTGTCAGTGAGAGCTTATTGTATGTTCTTGAGGATACAGATGATTCACATGATACACATGAGCCAAGGCAGAAGATGGAGAAAACTGTCAATGGTCCTGGAAATTACAATAGGACAATGCTTCATGTCGCTGCAACCCTTGGGCTCACTAAACACATGTCAGTCTTGCTCCAATATCGTGGAATAAATGTGAATGCCCGTGACATCTTCAGCATGACCTGTCTTCATTATGCAACAATAATAGGAAATGAAGACATAATCCGTAACCTTCTCAAGGCAGGGGCCGATATTGGAGCACTGGATACTGCAGGGAGGTCTGTTTTGCATATTGCAGCAATCTATGGACATTGCAAATTGATAGAAACTTTCACTCAAATTCAAAAGGACTTGCTTCCTCATGCAGGAGACAACCAAGGACGGAATTGCCTACACTATGCTGTGATCTACAGAAGAGATGAAGTAGTAAAACTACTTCTCAATAATCAGCCAGATTCTCAAATCAATTCTAGCAAGGACAAAAAGGGAAAGAAGCCAATAGACTATCTGTACAAATTTGAGGAAAACACTTTGATACGGAAACTGTTCGGCAATCAATCTCCAGTTATCAAAATTGTCAACGAATACACTGACTTCTCATACCACAAGAGTGAAACAAATCTCTTAGAGGTATCAAAACAGTGTGGTATCGGCTCTGTCAAGAGAATTTCAGGTTTTGATCTGACTACTTTTGCAAAACAAATCCAAACAAAAGTTGAGGAGGTGATCCGTGAAGCTATACCAGAGTCTGTTGATGTTATAGTCATTGGTTGTGGAAGTTCCTTTGAAGGTTCAAAAGTTGGACTTCCAGATGAACTAGATTTCATGGTCAAACTATATTCAGTTGGATTCCAAGAACTGGATAGTGAGGGCTATGGAAAGATGAAAAGAGATACAGAAAAGACTACACAACTGAACATAGACAATACACCATATGGTATATGGCTGTGGAATAGACTGATGATCTACTGGAGTGAACATCAGCGTCAAAAGGAAGGTGAGCATCAAAGAACTGATCATGAACCCCAGTTTCAGATGCCATTGCCTCCAGTGCGACACCCTGATCACACAACTTGTACAACCTGGATCTGGTTATATAGTGACAGTATGTTCAAGGATTTGGCAGTTTCAATAGATTTCGTCCCTGCTATTGAAATCAAGGTTTCCATCAACAAGAGAAGCTTTATTGTTCCAAAAATACCACACAAAGAGAGCATCAACTCTAAAACTTTCACCACAGAGGAACTGAACCAACTTGGTCGCATATCCCATCCAACGATGGAGGTCGAGCTCCTACTCAACTTAGACCAACACTTGATGGATGTGTTCATAACAGCAAAGAGCCTACGAAAACCTGAGGTTTGTGGATTCAAGATGAAGAATGACAAAGATGAGACAGTTCCAATGGGCGAGTACATCACCAGCTACAGACTGAAAACTTCATTTATGCATTTGATAAAAGTGTTTAGATATTCAAAGATGTCACTTGGCAAAATGGTGCTGATAGTCTATGAATATCTAGAGAAATGCCTCCAAAGGGGCAACCTACCATCATTCTTTCAAAAATATCCATGGGAAACACCAGTGAATGTGCTGGAAGGATCCAGGTTGAGTAAGGAACGTAGCATTCTGGCAGCAACGAAAATGACAGAATTTGTAAGGTGTTTGTATGAAAGAGATTACTCATCAGTAAAAGACTTGGATTTAAAAGAGCAGCAAATTGTAGAAAGAAAGCTTGGGGACATTTTCGATGGAAGACAGAATGACCATGATGACTGGAGCCTGTCAGATTGGATGTTTTACTAGAAAGAGAGCATCTTTACATTTTGAGGGTATCTGTACAGAGGTATACCTTGACATCAGAAGGACTCAATCCATTCAAAACTGCATCAGAGGGCATATGAAACAGGTATATAGTAACTCATATTGGCCTACGGAGGTCAAGTCAGAGGTTCCAGCTTTACTTGCCCCCCAGTTTATAGTAGATTAGAACAGGCAAAATGTGCAAACTTGTACTCTACACTGTACATCAGCTGATCAGAGCTTCCAACCACTGCTGTATGAAGAAGATCTTATTAACTATCGAATATATCCAACCCACGACTCTTGGTATTTATACACTTAGAGCGTCTTACCCAAGTGTAAGAAGATGATGATTGACCCAATTTAATCTGAGTATTAGCTTGTTGAAACAACATTTCAACCTGTGCTAGCGTCAGAACTATTTCTGTGAAGACGAAATAGTGCGGATATCTTACAGATCAAATCATCTTATCACAAGTGTTACTGCAAGTGTACCAACACTGTGGCAATATTTTGGAAACTTTTTTTTAATCATCAGTATTATGGGAAGCAGTAAGGAAATCGCAGCAAACCGCTTCACATCGCAAGGTGCATTTCAGCCAATCCACTAGCAACATGTTGGCACCCTTCATACAGCCGAGAGGGTGTCACAAATAATTAGACACTTGAAATTTGCCAAATGTGCAAACTTAGTCTAATGGTGACAACAGAGTGTACATGTTCACTCAGTACAATCAAAATTGGGACTTTGCTGTCTGTGTCAAGCTGTGGGCTCCATCCCAAATGCTTTTGAGGTTATCTTGACATCATTACCATATCATGACACGATATTTGAGCACAGTAGGTTTATGATACCCGAGTACAGTAGAACCTCTCTACTAAGGACACCCTCGGGACTGACAAATGTTGTCCTTAATAGAGAGGTGTCCTGATTAGAGAGGTCAAATTGAATGGAAAGAACCAATTTGGGACCAAAACTAGTGTCCTTAATAGAGAGGTGGTCCTTAATAGAGAGGTGTCCGCTAAGGGAGGTTCTACTGTATATCAGTGTCTTTTGCTTGTAACAGAAAGTAGGAATCCAATGCTAGTAGCGAGGAATATTCTATAGGAGTCCTCGACCAACTGTTCGAAACTAAGCAAATTACGAAGTTGGTGTGAATTTATTAAACGTGGTGGCATTGCATTCATATCAGCCCATTAGATTCAACGTTAAGTTGAACTTAACCTAAATGTAAATGATGCTTCCTTTCTTGTGCAATTATTTTAGCCTATAAATAGCACCCTCTCTAATGATATGTTAGATGTCAATGGTGTTTCAACTCGTTGAGTAATAATAGAAATGAGTGACAAATAATTTCATGTTATGTTATGTTAAATGCTAATGATGCTGCTTCCAATTTTTCTGTAATTATAAATGTATGATAAATGTTAGACTGATATAAATTATGATGCTTCTACTGTTGGGGAAATCATACCAGTGTATGATAAATATTCCATATTATGTTGTGTTAGACTGATATAAATGATGAAGCTTCAACTGTTTGAGTAATCATACCAGTGTATGATAAATATTCCATATTATGTTGTGTTAGACTGATACAAATGATGAAGCATCAACTGTTTGAGTAATCATACCAGTGTATGATAAATATTTCATGTTATGTTGTGTTAGACTGATACAAATGATGAAGCTTCAACTGTTTGAGTAATCATACCAGTGTATGATAAATATTTCATATTATGTTGTGTTAGACTGATATAAATGATGAAGCTTCAACTGTTTGAGTAATCATACCAGTGTATGATAAATATTTCATGTTATGTTGTGTTAGACTGATATAAATGATGAAGCTTCAACTGTTTGAGTAATCATACCAGTGTATGATAAATATTTCATGTTATGTTGTGTTAGACTGATACAAATGATGAGGCATCAACTGTTTGAGTAATCATACCACTGTATGATAAATATTCCATATTATGTTGTGTTAGACTGATATAAATGATGAAGCATCAACTGTTTGAGTAATCATACCAGTGTATGATAAATATTCCATATCATGTTGTGTTAGACAGATATAAATGATGATGCTTCAACTGTTTGAGTAATCATACCAGTGTATGATAAATATTTCATATTATGTTGTGTTAGACTGATACAAATGATGAAGCTTCAACTGTTTGAGTAATCATACCAGTGTATGATAAATATTCCATATTATGTTGTGTTAGACTGATATAAATGATGAAGCATCAACTGTTTGAGTAATCATACCAGTGTATGATAAATATTCCATGTCATGTTGTGTTAGACAGATATAAATGATGAAGCTTCAACTGTTTGAGTAATCATACCAGTGTATGATAAATATTTCATGTTATGTTGTGTTAGACTGATATAAATGATGAAGCTTCAACTGTTTGAGTAATCATACCAGTGTATGATAAATATTTCATGTTATGTTGTGTTAGACTGATATAAATGATGAAGCTTCAACTGTTTGAGTAATCATACCAGTGTATGATAAATATTTCATGTTATGTTGTGTTAGACTGATACAAATGATGAGGCATCAACTGTTTGAGTAATCATACCACTGTATGATAAATATTCCATATTATGTTGTGTTAGACTGATATAAATGATGAAGCATCAACTGTTTGAGTAATCATACCAGTGTATGATAAATATTTCATATTATGTTGTGTTAGACTGATACAAATGATGAAGCTTCAACTGTTTGAGTAATCATACCAGTGTATGATAAATATTCCATATTATGTTGTGTTAGACTGATATAAATGATGAAGCTTCAACTGTTTGAGTAATCATACCAGTGTATGATAAATATTCCATATTATGTTGTGTTAGACTGATATAAATGATGAAGCTTCAACTGTTTGAGAAATCATACCAGTGCATGATAAATATTTCATGTTATGTTGTGTTAGACTGATACAAATGATGAAGCATCAACTGTTTGAGAAATCATACCAGTGTATGATAAATATTTCATGTTATGTTGTGTTAGACTGATACAAATGATGAAGCATCAACTGTTTGAGTAATCATACCAGTGTATGATAAATATTTCATGTTATGTTGTGTTAGACTGATACAAATGATGAAGCATCAACTGTTTGAGTAATCATACCAGTGTATGCGAAATATTTCATGTTATGTTGTGTTAGACTGATATAAATGATGAAGCTTCAACTGTTTGAGTAATCATACCAGTGTATGATAAATATTTCATGTAATGTTGTGTTAGACTGATATAAATGATGAAGCTTCAACTGTTTGAGTAATCATACCAGTGTATGATAAATATTTCATGTTATGTTGTGTTAGACTGATACAAATGATGAGGCATCAACTGTTTGAGTAATCATACCACTGTATGATAAATATTCCATATTATGTTGTGTTAGACTGATATAAATGATGAAGCATCAACTGTTTGAGTAATCATACCAGTGTATGATAAATATTCCATATCATGTTGTGTTAGACAGATATAAATGATGATGCTTCAACTGTTTGAGTAATCATACCAGTGTATGATAAATATTTCATATTATGTTGTGTTAGACTGATATAAATGATGAAGCTTCAACTGTTTGAGTAATCATACCAGTGTATGATAGATATTTCATATTATGTTGTGTTAGACTGATATAAATGATGAAGCTTCAACTGTTTGAGTAATCATACCAGTGTATGATAAATATTTCATGTTATGTTGTGTTAGACTGATATAAATGATGAAGCTTCAACTGTTTGAGTAATCATACCAGTGTATGATAAATATTTCATGTTATGTTGTGTTAGACTGATATAAATGATGAAGCATCAACTGTTTGAGTAATCATACCAGTGTATGATAAATATTTCATATTATGTTGTGTTAGACTGATACAAATGATGAAGCTTCAACTGTTTGAGTAATCATACCAGTGTATGATAAATATTCCATATTATGTTGTGTTAGACTGATACAAATGATGAAGCATCAACTGTTTGAGTAATCATACCAGTGTATGATAAATATTTCATGTTATGTTGTGTTAGACTGATATAAATGATGAAGCTTCAACTGTTTGAGTAATCATAGTGTATGATAAATATTCCATGTCATGTTGTGTTAGACTGATACAAATGATGAAGCATCAACTGTTTGAGTAATCATACCAGTGTATGATAAATATTTCATGTTATGTTGTGTTAGACTGATATAAATGATGAAGCATCAACTGTTTCAGTAATCATACCAGTGTATGATAAATATTTCCATATAATGTTTTGTAAGATACCAATGAATGATCAATAATTTCATGTTTTGTTACATTAAATGTAAATGATGATGATGATGATCTTTTTGTGTAATGATATTTTGACGCGTGTAAAGTTTGTAGACTTGCCACCACAAAGGGAAATGAATTGGTTTTGCCATGGGCTGTTTGAAATATAGAGTATATGATCCACGTAATGTCATTCCCTATTACAAGTGTAAACAATGATTTTATGCTGTTTGAATTATCATATATGTGATAAATTCTTATGCCGTTTGAGTTATGATATTGATAAGCTAGGAAGTCTTTGTGGAGACCTGTTCACAATAAAGCTTTCGTGCCTTGATACAGATCCTGGTTATCATAAGTGACAGGTGCTGCAGAAAAGGCACCATTATTATAGTCCATTGGTAAATGTTATGTCCGCATCATTTGGGGCTCTAGAGGGCGAATTACTGGTCAGATTTCTTTGAAGTTTGGTTTTTATTGGTTTTCACCTCAAAACCAAACACGATTTTTTACTTTAGTAACGATTTTTTTGTATGCATTTGTGCACACTGATGTCCGCCCTGTACGGTTTATTTCTAGACCAATCTGGATGAAATATATTAAGGTTATTATTTTTTGTGTTCATCTGACATAAAATTTATGAATGGACTAGTATAGGAATTGCGTAAAAAAGCAAAGAAATTTCATTCCCCTGTATTAAAACGATAACTTTGCTGCTGTTTGTGTAACTGTATTAGATAAATGTTCCCAAGTAGGCCTATTGTTTTACATGACCCATAAACAATAATGCCTGTGCTAAACATGCTAAATGAAATATCATATGAAATAATATTCTATGTTGCACTTATGCACATGAGAATGTTACCCTCTTTGTCTCATCAGACATGATCTGAACAGGGATCGAACTCTTATACTGCTGTGCCAATCTGTCAGCCGATATATGCCCACAAACAGAAATAGAAATACAATCCATATAAGCCTATGTATTAAATGGATGACCCTCTAAGCAACTGAACACTGACTTTCAATATTTTTTTATTACGCGGAACATTTTCAATATTGTCATGGTTTATATTAAGAAACTCTGTCAAACTTTGAAAAATAAATTGTAATGTGATTAATATAGAAAAGTGTTTTTATTTCCTATGTTATTGTTATGAAATGTGATGTAATCAATGCATATGCCCCAATCACAAGCTTTGCAGGCAGAAGGGATGTCATCTGAAAACCTGAGCCCACTGTCAGATTGAATGTTGGTATATTCTCAACAGGGAAAACATCACCGAGGTCGACCAGTGGCTGATTCGGGTCATGGTCAGGACATGATCCAATCTTTCTTACCTGGGGAGAGATCATTGACGTTTATAGCCCTAGTCACAAGTTTGTAAGCAGACGGAAAGTCATCTGCCGAGCCCTGGGTTTGTTGTCTGCTGTGATCAGACAAATCATGGTCCATTCTTACCTGGGAACAGGTCATTGAGGTTGACCGGTGGTTTATTTGTATCAATGGTCACTTTGTAGTTGGCATTCTTGATCGGAGCACACGCCTTGATCACAAGTTTTGCAGGCAGACGGAAGGTTGTCTGTGAAACTCTTGGCGCACCTGAAAGTGAAATAACATCATTTAGAAATGAAAAGTTTAAGATGTAAACAGTTTTGTTGATGATGTCAACACTTGATTTGAGGAAGCCAGAGCCAGAGACAATTGGAACATTGGTTTATTTTTCACATGACCGATAACAAATTTGGTTTATAAAACCAAACAATGCCATGTCACATCAGTTTAACATCATAAAGAGAACAAGAACAGACTGTAAGGCATCATCATCAAATTGAGCACCTGGCTGCATGTGAATTTGGTAGCCCGAGCCCTGACTTCATTGGCAACCTGACTGACAGCAAGAAGACGATGTCAACTTCTCACTGACTTCTTTTACTACAACTGATTGAGAAAATTTTCCCTGATGTTTAAGGTGGATGTATAAACTTTCTCAACCAAATTTCTCGAAGCGCTGAATGGCCTTATGGAATTTCGAGCTCTTGAAATCTTTACCAGCCATGTTCTGATAAGTAGCAGTTGCCTTGGCAGTTGTCTTTGATGTAGAAAGTCGCTGAGATTTCACATGGGGTGTTTGGACCTGCAAACGGATGGACGAACTCAGTCAATAAGAATATGCATTGAAATAAATGTCTGAGGAAGTCGATCAGATATCCAAAGAACTGACTGAAATTGTTATCAAAACCATTTGACTAAAACAGACCGACTTTTCGACTAACCCACTTTACGACGGACACTATGATTCATTGGGTAACGTCATTGCTATGAATGTTTGGGCCTGATTACCACCCAGAAATACTGACAAATCAGTTCAGAGCAAGAAGACATAGCTAATCCATTCACTTTTTTCCAGCTTGCAATCAACAACTTTCCTAATAATTTCACATTGGTCAATATTTTTTGGAGAATATTTCACCGAAATGAATGACTTACTTATTGTGTTGAATGTAAATGAGCTCTCATTGACTGTTAGCGGTGGGGGGACATGGATGCTGACGACAACATTGGAGACGTGCGCCTTGGCTTTTATCATCACCTGAAGAGATGACGGAGACAATGTTAACAGTGAGTAAATGTTAGATTTTCTATCATATCAAGTCTGCATTCAAATGGACAAGAAGGGGAATGGATGTATTGAAATGGAGTATAAAATCCCAGATGACCATAATGGGTAAACAGGGCTCCCAAAAAAACGAAAAGTCACATTATTTTCAACAACCCTTGGAGTCCAAGCACTTGTACCAGAGTCGATGGAGGTTCTTTCTCTTTAGGAAAAATGAGACCAAAGATTATGACTTGGTCCAGAAGTTATAGCTCCAGAGCCAATCTGTAAGGCGAAGTCAGGAGAAAGTTATAATTCCTCTTTCAGCTCAAAACACTCCAAACTTTGCTTCACAAAAGTGACTCGGAGCTTAATTTTTTTGACTGAGTGCTGTACCAGCAGTATTTCAACTACTCCCCTCAAACTGGTCTAAAGTGATAGAAAAGTTGGCTTTTCTTCGTTCACTCTCAAATGATTGGCGGTTTCCATGCTAAGCATTACAGCATCCCAGAGTTGTTTCTGGGACGTCAACAAAAAGTTGCATATCTTACCGTGACTGTGAGGGATGGAATCACATCTTCGTCTTGAATGATGTCACCCTGAGCTCTCTGAAACAGACGTTGCAAGATCATAGAAGAAGAAGGGTGAATACGTAGGTTAACTGTTTTCAGTTAGGCACACAACACTGAGGAAATGCAATGTCATCCCCCCCTCCCCCTCCAAGGCTCTGACATCAGAGCTCAAACGTGAGCAAGAGTTGGAACGGTTTCGGGTAAAAGGTCTGAAAAAGTGATTAAGAGGAGCATGAACGCGAACCATATACTACCTATTAAGACAGACAATCATTACAATGGGTGACTATAAGTTGGTGTCGAAACCGGTATGGATTTCATCATTGTTGGTACTAAAATTCTCTTCCTTGTCATTTCGTGTCTGAAATTGAAATGATTAATTTTGTGAAGAGCTTGAACTGTGTCGTGAGTTATTATCTTGCAAATCAATGAAAACATGGAACAGGAACTCATTGTTAGATTTGAGGTATGCAAAGATCACAGAATCCCTAACAATGAAATCATTACTTACAGTTTCAGCAAAATCACTTCAGCACCACTTTTACTTTGCCCCCAAAATGTTGTCACAAATCAAAAATCAAGCTTTGGATTCGACCCCAGCCTACACTATTCACCAAGCTAAAAGTTTCGGAAACAAAATTTGTCAAAATATGTTGCAATACCTAGGCCTACTCATACTCATATTGACAGTAAAAAAATCTCGGAGTTGGGCGCAGAGCACGGAGGAACGCATTTCAGCTTACTCCTTTGGTCGAATGACGTGATTTTTCCACTGTGTGTTACTGTCACTGCTATCTTGCGGCTGCACCACTGAAACCAGGAATATTTGGGGATCTTCCTGAGTTTTTAAGTGTTTTTTGCTCAGATATTGGTGATTCTGTGACAACTCCATGGTAAACCACCGTGTTCATTTCCGAGTCAGCCGTGGATCGCGCATCTATCTGTCTTCGGTCATTTGGATATGTGTTCGATGAGAAGTCTCGGGGAATGCGACCATCAGCAGACCTTGGGCAAACTTGACGTCTCGGGGTAGTGACAGTGGGTGTTCAAAGAAATACTCAATTGCCAACACCCGTACCAGTACAACCCATCACGGGTTCCTCGAATCGTTCGTTGATTTGCTGGTCTCAGTACCGGCGGGCTGCCATTCTCGCACAAGTTTCTGTGGGCTGGGTCGGCCCCAAGATGGACAAACGATCGGCAATAGCTAGAGCTGACTCAATATGGCTAAAAGTGACAGCCACTTGGCTAAAAAGTGGCTAGGAGGAAAAAATTCACAGAGCCAACCCTGACTGAGGTACCTCAGGAACCAGAGACATCAGCATTAGGATCCTACTTGCCATTGAGGCCACTCATGTATCTGCAGGTTGTAGTACCTGATACAGTACATCCCAATATGCTTTTCTTGACAGTATCATCGACTGTATCAAGAACACCTTCAAGGCCAATGGCTTCTCTAAATGTTTAGCAGGGTCCTTATGCTGTCTTGAGTGCATCATAATTATCACACAAAGACATTACATCTTATTCCAAGATCAATTTTATTCACAGGACATTGTGTAGATACCGGCACATAATTTTTTCACAGAGTGCGCGTTTTGAATAGATGTGGACAGTTTTCTAAGTAAACTGCACTGCTAAGACCAAATACCGTTAAGTCAGATGATAACCTATATTGTAGTTGATAACAAACTAACCCAAATCTACATGTAAACAGTACATGATAGACTAATGTAGCACATCTTCTTTACTCAACCACACAATCAAACAGATTTCACAAGCAGTTTATCCACAAATAAAGATTGTCAAAATAAAACTATTTGAGAGGGAACTGTCTTTTGAGGATGGAACTTATTTCTAAAAGTGGATATCTTCCAAATCGCTGAAACAGAAGACTAACATAGTTTTTTCACATAATTAAGTACAGCCCTTTTTAAAATCATTGTCCCTTTAGCAGATGGATGTCACTATAGTTACTTAACAACAACATATTCACAATCACATTATAAACAACAAGAATCCAACAGATCTGCTCTAACGGTAATGTACAAGCATAGTATTAAGAACAACCCGATTCAAGTAATGGCCTCCTATGAACTTGATACATCTCTTACCCAATAAGACTGAGTTTTCATACGTCAGAAGAGCAGGCGTTACACCACTGAAACTGCACTGACTGTCTCGTACAGAAGTATGTATGAAGAATGTATGTCAGAATGTATATCAGCCTAACAAGAATGTACAAAAACTTACAGAAGAATGGACACAGAAGAACAAAGGCCCCTTCTAAGTCATGAAAAATGAAGACAAAGAAATGTATTTAGGATTTACTTGGAGTATCGCTACTTCAAGTAAGGTACACAGTTTTTTCTGATTTTTAGGACCCCTGGTATGCAAAAACATGTACACGTCTCCACAAAAGTGCTCCTCCCTATCATAAGCCAACCCGGTACAGACTAGAAGTATTGGCCCTTAGCCTCAGCAGCATATTGAAGTTCAACATGCTAATTCAGGGCCTTCACAGATCTTTTCATATCAGCCCTGAATCAGCCTATTCAACAAAACATTCTGTTGAAGTTTAAATGTTTCAAGAATTGAGCACTGAATGAGGAATTGTTCATACACATTAGCGTAGTCCTGGACACTGAGTGGCGATCAGAAACAGAATCTGAATGGCACTACAACACTCTCAAGCCTTGGGACGTTCATTTCACTGCCAACAGATATCTGTAAGAGCCTAATATCTGTACCAGGATGAGCAGACAAGGCCTAACTTTATGATGAATGGATGAATAACTGGACGGAATAAGCATTGGAATCTCTTTTTAAAACATCATTAAAGCAAAGCACTGTCATGGGTATAAACACTGCAAAAAGGTTTGACAAATTTCAAGGTGAAAACGTCCTGTCACAAAGCTTAAAGCTGACACATCATGGGCAGGGAAAGAAACTGGATGTTGTTTTTAACACTTGCGTTTGTGTACCCCCCAAAGGTACAAAACCACCCAGGTTACTGTGGAGACCTACTTTCAGGCGCCTCCCCTTTTGTTAGTAGAGTAAAGTTTTTCACCTGTCCCATTGCAGCAACTGCCCTCCAAACGGTGGCCGTCAGCTTGTAACATTTAAATCAACCCCCTCATTTCTATAAAGAGTACAGTTTCTCTCCTGCCCCATGGCCACTGCCATTTATTAACGTATTTTCGTCTTCGTACGGCGGTGGTGAGCTCTGATACGGCGGGGGCTGTTCAGAATTCAAGTCATCCAGGTCCGGCACGTTATTTCGGATCTTCTGCTGTTTTTGTAGTTCTCGGAATCCTGGGGAAAATGATAGGATGTCATTTTGGTTTTCAAAGTTTACTGTGTTGGAAATACAAGCTGCAAGGAAAGTCTTTTTGAAAAATTGAATAAAAAATATCTTTAATCCCACCCAATTAACCTTTAGGCTTGATTTTCATTTCAGTTGTTTTCAAACTGTAGATCTGAGGCAAATTTGATAATTCATTTTTTACTACATGAACTTTCAAAATTGGCCAAAGAGCATCTGTTTATAACTATACAGCAATGAGGTGCGGGGTTAATTTGGCACCAAGGATGAGCACCTGGTAGAAAGAAAAGCACTAACCATCTCCAAGCCGGTTGCCACCAGGTATCGGAGGCAGGTTTCCAAGATCTAATAACCCATCACTTGGCCCTGCAAGCGGTGAAACCTCCTCCTCCTCCGCTGGTTTTTTCTTCTTTGGCTTCTTATTCCGTGGACTTTTTATTTCGCCAAATTTGCTTCCGATCGGGACGGCTGCTTCGCCCAAGTTTGTGCCATCGTCAACGATGTCGTCTGATAGCATCGGTTGGGTTTTCTTCTTCCTTGGCAGGTTATTGTCCGCTTGGAGGATCGGAGCCGGCCCAGGTAGGCTGGTGTCTGTAACAAAATGATAACAAACTTCATCGTGGTTGCCCCGCAATAGATTTTTCATTTCTTTATGAATACTATAAACATCAAGTTTCAGCAAATTCGCTAGCATGATAACTGCACCACAGCATAGTATACCACTTCATGTCTATTTTCTTGAGCCACCAATAACCACGAATGGCATTTCCCTCATACAACTTAACACTTACCGATGTCCTGCGGAAGGCCTTCAATGACCAGCTTGGCACCCTTGCTAAGTTTATCACAGAGTAGCGCGATATGCTTCTTAAGTTTTTGCGTATCTTTCGGCGGGGTGAGAGGGGATGGATTGATGGCTTGGTCTTTGGAGTTCTTGGCGAGGCAGGTCCGCAGCAGATGTGTGATCGCACAGTCGACCATCTCTTCCCAGCCCTTGAGAACAATCAAGTTTAGAGTAGGTTAGTTTAACTCTACCATGCCAGTATAAACCAGGTACTTACACAACATACTGCTGGCACAAAGTGATCCATTCTGCAAAATTTTCCCCAAGTTTTCTCGTGCTAGGTACTTTACAATGCAACTTTTCCTAAGCGGAATTGGGATCCAGGCCACCTGCTCTACATGTATACCTGGTGTGGCCAGGGGAACGGAACATTCCCAAATCCGCAGTAGTGAGAGTTAAGGACGCGTACCTGGTCTTCAGAATCGTTAACCTGCGGACACAGACTGCTCTGCAGCACGTAGAACTCCTTATCGGACATGTTGGTCCACAATAGTATCAGTAGATTAAGAAGGTAGGTGGCAGCACTGAGAGAGCTCGAGACCCTGGCAAGGTTACGCACGTTTTCCTCTGCGGCATCTGCGAGGGCTAGGAGCTGAAAAAACAGACAGATCACAAAACTATTTAGTTCTCATACATTGGTAAGTACATTTTCAAGTCCAATTGGACAGACTTGATGTTACAATTGCAGTCACAAGTACTTCAAGACAACTGTTCAGAGATAGATGCCAACACTGCCTGCAGTGGATTAACAAGATTTTTTAAAAAACTATCAGTACTTTTCAGTATTTTTCAAGTGAACTTCATTATTTCGAATGGATTTCTGAAGCAAACTTTCTGTAGATCCAGAGAAATCCTAGGTTGGCAGCCCTGACTGTCGCTGGCATAGGTCAGCGCAAAGGAATGCTGGGGAATCGAGAGGCTGCAGAGATACATGAGTTCACCCTCGAGGAACAAAGTGGCCAAGAAATGGAGGCTTGAACCTACCACCCAGAGATTCTGAGCAAGAGACCAGAAGCATCACACCCATTTTTACCTGTCTGTAAGTACCATCCAGTAATGTATCCAAATTCGACAACGGTGTAGGCGTTTTATCTTTGAATCTGGTCAGCAGTCTGCGTTGAATGGCACGGAACTGGGATGCCCTCTGGGCAAGAAGGTCCTTGTACTTATTTTGGTTTGAACGCACCTACAAGTATGAAGTCAAAATAGAAACTCTTATAAAACTGTCAAAGTCCTCTAGGTGCACTGTAGATTGGTGAAGCGACTGATTTTTTAACCGAGTATAAATGCACAGTGCTTGAGAGCACGTGAAGGAGCACACATTTGTTAAAACTGTAGAAATACACATGTTTCTCTTGATAGGCACAAATCTGTTCCCCCTCCAAATTTATCACTTACTTCAAAATGTTGTTCCAGGACCTCAAAATATTCATGCAGCGGCAGTGCACCGCTAAAGGATGCCTGGAATCCATCTTGGTTTTTACCCTTAAAGTAACCGCTCAGTCGGTTGACGAGCTCGTTGGCGAGTAGCCACATTGGTTCGAAGCTGTCACACTGAAGACGGTAGCGCTCTGAGAACAGAAAAGTTTATGATTTGATGACAGTTTTGGGGAGAACTTTATGACTGTTCTGTTGATTGCAGGTTATTGCACAGGAAAGTTTGAAAGATCACAGCAGAATCATCTGAACATCGCTTCTGTCTTACTGTTGCTTTTTCATTTCTGTTTTGGCTCAAAAAGGCAATCTAAACGAGTTTAATTTGAATTCCAATGTTTTTACTGAAGACCCCATATCATCAAGAGACGAATATAATCACAACTGGTGGGAAATTCCATTATCCTGCATTGGAGTGGAAATGGAAATGTCATGGCCTACATATTATTATTCACAGATCTTACGTGATGTCTTTGATGCCAACATTGTGACCACAGGACCCCCATAGTACTGGAACCCCAAGGCATTGCCGGGACCATCAGCATAGTCACCAAGAAGATCTGAAAGTACAAATCAATACACGTTGTTGTTACTCTTAACACAACTAATTTCTTGTGCGAATTGAATTTAAACTAGTGCACTGGCACCATACACTTTTTTTTACCTCCAGTTGTCTTAGAGTAATATATAGATAGACCAGTAAACTATGTCCAGAAATGAGTGGTCATAAGATAAAAAAAATAATTATGATATCACTCTAGGCCATGGGACAAATCTCAAACTTGTTATCACTGACAATATTGACTTGATAAGGCTCATTATTCAAAACACCTACCCAGCTTACAATGGTTCCTAAAAGATTGCCTTTTTAGGTCATGGTTTAGTTCTAGATTCGGTATCCGACAAATATTTAAGACGGGCGTAGCCAGGGCGCACTAGCAAAACCGACTACAGCTGACATCAAGTTAGGTGTAATAATAGAACAGGTTTGCCTTTAGTTGGATTTTGTTCTAGTAGTTTGTGCCTTGATAAGCACACAATAACCGGATTTATCAACAGAAACATTGGTTGAGTATACAAATTCTTCGGTGTGTGACTTATCTGATATACAAGCATGCAGCTTCGCCAATGGATGGAAATAAATTGCTGTCTCAGCCTCATGTGCGAACAGGAAGGAGTTCAAGGTGTAGTCCAACATACCAGTGTTAAAAATTAAATCACTTTCTTTGGTCACATTTGAGGAAGCTATGCAAAACAAATACTTTTCAATGGATCTTCCATGGAGAGTTGGCAACATGTATGCACATTTTGAAGCATAACGCTATGAAATATAAGTTTTCATATCAAAACTCAAGGCACTTGATGACATTAGAATATACCTTCCATATCTAGTGAATAGAGACTTGGCTCACGACACCATCTCAAAGGATCCTCGGAAAAAGGTAAGAATTTTTTCTCCAGCTGTTACAGTAAGGCCAAAGTTTTGCCAAGAGGTGTGACAAGGTCACCAAAGCTGGTTATGCTTGAAATTATGTGAAAAAAGTTATTTGCAATAAACTATGTGAACACAATGTACACAAATTTGATTCGTGTACAAAACCCTGTAACTGAAGATGATCTTTGGATTGCTGACAGTGGTGACCCCTGTGGCAGTCTGAAAAAACCATAGAGATGGGAGATCACCAGTGCCCATATGTAAACTAATACCTTCTCTGCAGAGCACACGTCATTTTATTATTAGTTCTACTATCTGACAGTCAGGGATGGTGCCTTTGTTTCTTTTCAGCGTTAAATATTGGCCAAATTACTCTGGCAAGGCGAGCAGGTTCATCCAGCGATCCCCACAGCTTGGTCGTTAGCTCTACTGCCTCTGGCCAAGTCTTAAGTCATGGCAGGGAAGTCAAGAAATCCTGCAGTATGTCGCTGAAATTTGGATGGCATTCCCGTACAGTATGTCAAGTCTTTTTTGAGTAGGCTCATCACCTCTGTTTCCAGTTAAGGGAAATAAAAGGTTCCATTCTCTCTAGGAGTCTGAGAGTATTCAATATATGGCTGTAATTTGCCTGACGCCAATCAAAGCAATCATAATGGTGCATTGCACCATGGTCTTGGCCAGCCTCTCCTCTTCTTCCTTTCTCAGTTTTTTTAGGTCGAAAAATTACTCACTATCAGGTTGTTCACTCATTACAGGAATAGTCACAGACCAACCGGTTGATACAAGAACTATAGCGGTTTGATGATGGAGGAGACACAAGCAAAAACTGCCGACCAACGACTGTTCGATGCAGTAGATGAAGGGAACTTGAAAGGTGTTAAACACGCAATCACCGCTGGTGGGGATGTGAACCAGAAAGACAAAGATGGTAAGCTACTTGTGCAAATAGCTATTGAAAACCTTATTCAAGCACTAAAAGGCCAAGACCAGGCTACAACTCAAGATGCAAAGAAAGCAATTGTAATAGAATTAGTAGAGCATCATGCCTATGTCAATGAACAGGGTGTATATGATATAACTGCGTTAGGATATTTGCTAGCACTGCATAAATTAAATTCATTATACAATGATAGGCAAAAACTGATTCTGCTTGATGTTGTAAGAGTGTTGTTAAATAATGGTGCTGATGTCAACATCAAGGATATTGGTGGTCAATCTCCTTGGCACAGAGCAGCTAAGACCCCTTCCATTGAACTTCTGCAGTTATTTTTTGAGCACCAGTCTGATGTAAATGTCAGGGGTACAGGTGATCAAACTGCACTTCATACTGCTGATGACACAGACATTGTTAGATTATTGTTAGAAAACAAGGCTGATGTCAATGCTGCAGACAAAGCAGGCAGTAGTCCACTCTCGCATGCAGCACAGAGAGGTAACATTGATGTAGTCAGATTATTGATAGAAAGCAAGGCTGATGTCAATGCTACAGACAAAGCAGGCAGAAGTCCACTCTCGTATGCGGTACAGAGAGGTGACTATGGTGTAGTCAGATTATTGATAGAAAACAAGGCTGATGTCAATGCTATAGACAATAAAGGCAGAAGTCCACTCTCGTATGCGGCAGGGAGAGGTAACATTGATGTAGTCAGATTATTGATAGAAAACAAGGCTGATGTCAATGCTATAGACAATGAAGGCAGAAGTCCACTCTCGTATGCGGCAGGAAGAGGTAACACTGATGTAGTCAGATTATTGATGGAAAACAAGGCTGATGTCCATGCTACAGACAATGAAGGCAGAAGTCCACTCTCGTATGCGGTAGAGAGAGGTTACATTGGTGTAGTCAGATTATTGATAGAAAACAAGGCTGATGTCAATGCTATGGTCAATAAAGGCAGAAGTCCACTCTGGTATGCGGCAGGGAGAGGTAAAATTGATGTAGTCAGATTATTGATAGAAAACAAGGCTGATGTCCATGCTATAGACAATGAAGGCAGAAGTCTACTCTGGTACGTGGCAGGGAGAGGTAACATTGATGTAGTCAGATTATTGATAGAAAATAAGGCTGATGTTCATGCTATAGACAATGAAGGCAGAAGTCCACTCTTGCATGCGGTAGAGAGAGGTAACATTGATGTTGTTAGATTATTGTTAGAAAACAAGGCTGATGTCAGTGCTACAGACTATGAGGGCAGAAGTCCACTCTCGTATGCGGCATGGGAATGTTACATTGATGTAGTCAGATTATTGATAGAAAACAAGGCTGATGTCCATGCTACAGACAATGAAGGCAGAAGTCCACTCTTGCATGCGGTACAGAGAGGTAACATTATTGTAGTCAGATTATTGATAGAAAACAAGGCTGATGTCAATGCTACAGACGATTATGGCAGAGGTCCACTCTGGTATGCAGCAGGGAGAGGTCACATTGATGTAGTCAGATTATTGATAGAAAACAAGGCTGATGTCGATGTTACAGACAATAAAGGCAGAAGTCCACTCTCGTATGCGGCAGGGAGAGGTAACATTGATGTAGTCAGATTATTGATAGAAAACAAGGCTGATGTCGATGCTACAGACAATGAAGGCAGAGATCCACTCTGGTATGCGGAACAGGGAGGTAACATTGATGTAGTCAGATTATTGATAGAAAACAAGGCTGATGTCGATGCTACAGACAATGAAGGCAGAGATCCACTCTGGTATGCGGAACAGGGAGGTAACATTGATGTACTCAGATTATTGATAGAAAACAAGGCTGATGTCAATGTTACAGACAATAAAGGCAGAAGTCCACTCTCGCATGCGGTAGGGAGAGGCAACATTGATGTAGTCAGATTATTGTTAGAAAACAAGGCTGATGTCAATGCTACAGACGATAAAGGCAGAAGTCCACTCTTGTGCGTGGCAGAGGGAGGTCACATTGATGTAGTCAGATTATTGATAGAAAACAACGCTGATGTCAATGCTACAGACCATAAAGGCAGAAGTCCACTCTCGTATGCGGTCAAGGGAGGTTACATTAATGTAGTCAGATTATTGATAGAAAACAACACTGATGTCAATGCTACAGACGATAAAGGCAGAAGTCCACTCTCGTATGCGGTCAAGGGAGGTTACATTAATGTAGTCAGATTATTGATAGAAAACAAGGCTGATGTCAATGCTACAGACGATAAAGGCAGAAGTCCACTCTTGTGCGTGGCAGAGGGAGGTCACATTGATGTAGTCAGATTATTGATAGAAAACAACGCTGATGTCAATGCTACAGACGATAAAGGCAGAAGTCCACTCTTGTGCGTGGCAGAGGGAGGTCACATTGATGTAGTCAGATTATTGATAGAAAACAAGGCTGATGTCAATGTTACAGACAATAAAGGCAGAAGTCCACTCTCGCATGCGGTAGGGAGAGGCAACATTGATGTAGTCAGATTATTGTTAGAAAACAAGGCTGATGTCAATGCTACAGACGATAAAGGCAGAAGTCCACTCTTGTGCGTGGCAGAGGGAGGTCACATTGATGTAGTCAGATTATTGATAGAAAACAACGCTGATGTCAATGCTACAGACGATAAAGGCAGAAGTCCACTCTTGTATGCGGCATGGGAATGTAACATTGATAGAGTCAGATTATTGATAGAAAACAAGGCTGATGTCAATGCTACAGACAAAGTAGGCAGAAGTTCACTCTCGTATGCGGCATGGGAATGTTACATTGATGTAGTCAGATTATTGATAGAAAACAAGGCTGATGTCAATGCTACAGACGATAAAGGCAGAAGTCCACTCTCGTATGCGGTCAAGCGAGGTTCCATTAATGTAGTCAGATTATTGATAGAAAACAAGGCTGATGTCAATGCTACAGACGATAAAGGCAGAAGTCCACTCTGGTATGCGGCAAGGGGAGGTTACATTGATAGAGTCAGATTATTGATAGAAAACAAGGCTGATGTCAATGCAACAGACAATAAAGGCAGAAGTCCACTCTCGTATGCGGCACGGAGAGGTAACATTGATGTAGTCAGATTATTGATAGAAAACAAGGCTTATGTCAATGCTACACACAATGAAGGCAGAAGTCCACTCTCCAATGCGGTAAAGGGAGGTAACATTGATGTAGTCAGATTATTGATAGAAAACAAGGCTGATGTCAATGCTATAGACAATAAAGGCAGAAGTCCACTCTCCAATGCGGTAGAGGGAGGTAACATTGATGTAGTCAGGTTATTGATAGAAAACAAGGCTTATGTCAATGCTACACACAATGAAGGCAGAAGTCCACTCTCGTATGCGGCATGGAAATGTTACATTGATGTAGTCAGATTATTGATAGAAAACAAGGCTGATGTCCATGCTACAGACGATGAAGGCAGAAGTCCACTCTGGTATGCGGCATGGAGAGGTTACATTGATGTAGTCAGATTATTGATAGAAAACAAGGCTGATGTCAATGCTACAGACAATGAAGGCAGAAGTCCACTCTCGTATGCGGCATGGAAATGTTACATTGATGTAGTCAGATTATTGATAGAAAACAAGGCTGATGTCAATGCTACAGACGATGAAGGCAGAAGTCCACTCTCGTATGCGGCAAGGAGAGGTAACATTGATGTAGTCAGATTATTGATAGAAAACAAGGCTGATGTCAATGCTACAGGCGATAAAGGCAGAAGTCCACTCTGGTATGCGGCAAAGGGAGGTAACAGTGATGTAGTCAGATTATTGATAGAAAACAAGGCTGATGTCCATGCTACAGACAATGAAGGCAGAAGTCCACTCTCGTATGCGGCAAGGAGAGGTAACATTGATGTAGTCAGATTATTGATAGAAAACAAGGCTGATGTCCATGCTACAGACAAAAAAGGCAGTAGTCCACTCTCGTATGCGGTAGAGGGAGGTAACATTGATGTAGTCAGATTATTGATAGAAAACAAGGCTGATGTCCATGCTACAGACAATGAAGGCAGAAGTCCACTCTCGTATGCGGCAAGGGGAGGTAACATTGATTTAGCCAGATTATTGGTAGAAAACAAGGCTGATGTCAATGCTACAGACAATGAAGGCAGAAGTCCACTTGTGTATGCGGCACAGGGAGGTAACATTGATTTAGCCAGATTATTGGTAGAAAACAAGGCTGATGTCAATGCTACAGACAATGAAGGCAGAAGTCCACTCTGGTATGCGGCACGGGGATGGAACACTGATTTAGGCAGATTATTGGTAGAAAACAAGGCTGATGTCAATGCTACAGACAATGAAGGCAGAAGTCCACTCTGGTTTGCGGCACGGCGATGGAACATTGATTTAGCCAGATTATTGGTAGAAAACAAGGCTGATGTCAATGCTACAGACAATGAAGGCAGAAGTCCACTCTTGGATGCGGCACAAGGAGGTCACATTGATTTAGCCAGATTATTGATAAAAAACAAAGCTGATGTCAATGCTACAGCCGATGAAGGCAGAAGTCCACTCTTGTATGCGGCACGGAGAGGTCACATTAATGTAGTCAGATTATTGATAAAAAACAAGGCTGATGTCAATGCTACAGACAATGAAGGCAGAAGTCCACTCTCGTATGCGGCACAAGGAGGTCACATTGATGTAGTCAGATTATTGATAAAAAACAAGGCTGATGTCCATGCTACAGACAATGAAGGCAGAAGTCCACTGTCGTATGCGGCACGGAGAGGTGACATTGATGTAGTCAGATTATTGATAGAAAACAAGGCTGATGTCAAAGCTACAGACAATGAAGGCAGAAGTCCACTCTCGTATGCGGCACAGGGAGGTGACATTGATGTAGTCAGACTATTGATAGATAACAAGGCTGATATCAATGCTACAGACAGCGGAGGTCTCAAGCCACTTTATTTTGCAATACACAACAACAAAGAAGTATTTGATGAACTGCTTAGATGTGGGGCAGAAATTGATGGCTCAGATCAAAGAGGTCTAAATATCCTACACATTGGATTAGCGAGTGTCAGTGAGAGCTTATTGTATGTTCTTGAGGATACAGATGATTCACATGATACACATGAGCCAAGGCAGAAGGAGAAAACTGTCAATGCTCCTGGAAGTTACGACAGGACAATGCTTCATGTCGCTGCAACCCTTGGGCTCACTAAACACATGTCAGTCTTGCTCCAATATCGTGGAATAAATGTGAATGCCCGTGACATCTTCGGCATGACCTGTCTTCATTATGCAACAATAATAGGAAATGAAGACATAATCTGTAACCTTCTCAAGGCAGGGGCCGATATTGGAGCACTGGATACTGCAGGGAGGTCTGTTTTGCATATTGCAGCAATCTATGGACATTCCAAATTGATAGAAACTTTCACTCAAATTCAAAATGACTTGCTTCAAGCAAGAGACAACCAAGGACGGAATTGCCTACACTATGCTGTGATCTACAGAAGAGATGAAGTAGTAAAACTACTTCTCAATGATCAGCCAGATTCTCAAATTAATTCTAGCGAGGACAATAAGGGAAAGAAGCCAATAGACTATCTGTACAAATTTGAGGAAAACACTTTGATACGGAAACTGTTCGGCAATCAATCTCCAGTTATCAAAATTGTCAACGAATACACTGACTTTTCATGCCACAAGAGTGAAACAAATCTCTTAGAGGTATCAAAACAGTGTGGTATCGGCTCTGTCAAGAGAATTTCAGGTTTTGATCTGACTACTTTTGCAAAACAAATCCAAACAAAAGTTGAGGAGGTGATCCGTGAAGCTATACCAGAGTCTGTTGATGTTATAGTCATTGGTTGTGGAAGTTCCTTTGAAGGTTCAAAAGTTGGACTTCCAGATGAACTAGATTTCATGGTCAAACTATATTCAGTTTATAACCAAAAACTGAAAAAGGAGGGCTATGGAGAGATGGCAAGAGATAAAGAAAAGACTATACAACTGAACATAGACAATACACCATATGGTATATGGCTGTGGAATAGACTGATGATCTACTGGAGTGAACATCAGCGTCAAAAGGAAGGTGAACATCAAAGAACTGATCATGAACCCCAGTTTCAGATGCCATTGCCTCCGGTGCGACACCCTGATCACACTACTTGTACAACCTGGATCTGGTTATATAGTGACAGTATGTTCAAGGATTTGGCAGTTTCAATAGATTTCGTCCCTGCTATTGAAATCGAGGATTATGACGAGGAGAGATGCTTTATTGTTCCAAAAATACCACACAAAGAGAGCATCATCTCTAAAACTTTCACCACAGAGGAACTGAACCAACTTGGTCGCATATCCCATCCAACGCAGGAGGTTGAGCTCCTACTCGACTTGGACCAACACTTGATGGATGTGTTCATAACAGCAAAGAGCCTACGAAAACCTGAGGTTTGTGGATTCAAGATGAAGAATGACAAAGATGAGACAGTTCCAATGGGCGAGTACATTACCAGCTACAGACTGAAAACTTCATTTATGCATTTGATATTAGAAGAGTTTAAATTTTCAAAGATGTCACTTGGCAAAATGGTACTGATAGTCTATGAATATCTAGAGAAATGCCTCCAAAGGGGCGACCTTCCATCATTCTTTAAAGATAGTTTTGAACTATCAGTGAATGTGCTGGAAGGATCCAGGTTGAGTAAGGAACGTAGCATTCTGGCAGCAACGAAAATGACAGAATTTGTAAGGTGTTTGTATGAAAGAGATTTCTCATCAGTTAAAGACAAGGATTTAAAAGAGGAGCAAATTGCAAAAAGAAAGTTTGGGGACATTTTCAATGGAAGACGGTATGACTATGATGAGTCGAGCCTGTCAGATTGAATTTGACTGGAAAGAGAAAATGAGCATCTTTACATTTTGAGGGTATCTGTACAGAGGTATACCTTGACATCAGAAGGACTCAATCCATTCAAAACTGCATCCGAGGGCATATGGAACAGGTACATAGTAACTCATATTGGCCTACAGAGGTCAAGTCAGAGGTTCCAGCTTTACTTGCCCCCCATTTAATAGTAGATTAGAACAGGCAAAATGTGCAAACTTGTACTCTACACTGTACATCAGCTGATCAAAGCTTCCAACCACTGCTGTATGAAGAAGATCTTATTTACTATCGAATATATCCAACCCATGACTCTTGGTATTTATACACTTAGAGCGTCTTACCCAAGTGTAAGAAGATGATGATTGACCCAATTTAATCTGAGTATTAGCTTGTTGAAACAACATTTCAACCTGTGCTAGCGTCAGAACTATTTCTGTGAAGACGAAATAGTGCGGATATCTTACAGATCAAATCATCTTATCACAAGTGTTACTGCAAGTGTACCAACACTGTGGCAATATTTTGGAAACTTTTTTTTAATCATCAGTATTATGGGAAGCAGTAAGGAAATCGCAGCAAACCGCTTCACATCGCAAGGTGCATTTCAGCCAATCCACTAGCAACATGTTGGCACCCTTCATACAGCCGAGAGGGTGTCACAAATAATTAGACACTTGAAATTTGCCAAATGTGCAAACTTAGTCTAATGGTGACAACAGAGTGTACATGTTCACTCAGTACAATCAAAATTGGGACTTTGCTGTCTGTGTCAAGCTGTGGGCTCCATCCCAAATGCTTTTGAGGTTATCTTGACATCATTACCATATCATGACACGATATTTGAGCACAGTAGGTTTATGATACCCGAGTACAGTAGAACCTCTCTACTAAGGACACCCTCGGGACTGACAAATGTTGTCCTTAATAGAGAGGTGTCCTGATTAGAGAGGTCAAATTGAATGGAAAGAACCAATTTGGGACCAAAACTAGTGTCCTTAATAGAGAGGTGGTCCTTAATAGACAGGTGTCCGCTAAGGGAGGTTCTACTGTATATCAGTGTCTTTTGCTTGTAACAGAAAGTAGGAATCCAATGCTAGTAGCGAGGAATATTCTATAGGAGTCCTCGACCAACTGTTCAAAACTAAGTAAATGACAAAATTGGTCTGAATTTATTAAACGTGGTGGTATTGCATTCATATAAGCCCATTAGATTCAACGTTAAGTTGAACTTAACCTAAATGTAAATGATGCTTCCTTTCTTGTGCAATTATTTTAGCCTATAAATAGCACCCTCTCTAATGATATGTTAGATGTCAATGGTGTTTCAACTCATTGAGTAATAATAGAAATGAGTGACAAATAATTTCATGTTATGTTATGTTAAATGCTAATGATGCTGCTTTCAATTTTTCTGTAATTATAAATGTATGATAAATGTTAGACTGATATAAATTATGATGCTTCTACTGTTTGAGTAATCATACCAGTGTATGATAAATATTTCATATTATGTTGTGTTAGACTGATACAAATGATGAAGCTTCAACTGTTTGAGTAATCATACCAGTGTATGATAAATATTTCATATTATTTTGTGTTAGACTGATACAAATGATGAAGCTTCAACTGTTTGAGTAATCATACCAGTGTATGATAAATATTTCATATTATGTTGTGCTAGACTGATACAAATGATGAAGCTTCAACTGTTTGAGTAATCATACCAGTGTATGATAAATATTTCATGTTATGTTGTGTTAGACTGATATAAATAATGATGCTTCTACTGTTGGAGAAATCATACCAGTGGATGATAAATATTCCATATTTTGTTGTGTTAGACTGATATAAATGATGAAGCTTCAACTGTTTGAGTAATCAAACCAGTGTATGATAAATATTCCATATTATGTTGTGTTAGACTGATATAAATGATGAGGCATCAACTGGTTGAGTAATCCTACCAGTGTATGATAAATATTCCATATTATGTTGTGTTAGACTGATATAAATGATGAGGCATCAACTGTTTGAGTAATCATACCAGTGTATGATAAATATTCCATATTATGTTGTGTTAGACTGATATAAATGATGAAGCATCAACTGTTTGAGTAATCATACCACTGTATGATAAATATTCCATATTATGTTGTGTTAGACTGATATAAATGATGAAGCATCAACTGTTTGAGTAATAATACCAGTGTATGATAAATATTTCATGCTATGTTGTGTTAGACTGATACAAATGATGAAGCATCAACTGTTTGAGTAATCATACCAGTGTATGATAAATATTTCATGCTATGTTGTGTTAGACTGATACAAATGATGAGGCATCAACTGTTTGAGTAATCATACCACTGTATGATAAATATTCCATATTATGTTGTGTTAGACTGATATAAATGATGAAGCTTCAACTGTTTGAGTAATCATACCAGTGTATGATAAATATTCCATATTATGTTGTGTTAGACTGATATAAATGATGAAGCATCAACTGTTTAGGTAATTATACCAGTGTATGATAAATATTTCATGTTATGTTGTGTTAGACTGATATAAATGATGAAGCTTCAACTGTTTGAGTAATCATACCAGTGTATGATGAATATTTCATGCTATGTTGTGTTAGACTGATACAAATGATGAAGCTTCAACTGTTTGAGTAATCATACCAGTGTATGATAAATATTTCATGTTATGTTGTGTTAGACTGATACAAATGATGAAGCTTCAACTGTTTGAGTAATCATACCAGTGTATGATAAATATTTCATGTTATGTTGTGTTAGACTGATACAAATGATGAAGCTTCAACTGTTTGAGTAATCATACCAGTGTATGATAAATATTTCATGTTATGTTGTGTTAGACTGATACAAATGATGAAGCTTCAACTGTTTGAGTAATCATACCAGTGTATGATAAATATTTCATATTATGTTGTGTTAGACTGATACAAATGATGAAGCTTCAACTGTTTGAGTAATCATACCAGTGTATGATAAATATTTCATGTTATGTTGTGTTAGACTGATATAAATGATGATGCTTCTACTGTTGGAGAAATCATACCAGTGTATGATAAATATTCCATATTACGTTGTGTTAGACTGATATAAATGATGAAGCTTCAACTGTTTGAGTAATCATACCGGTGTATGATAAATATTCCATATTATGTTGTGTTAGACTTATATAAATGATGAAGCTTCAACTGTTTGAGTAATCATACCAGTGTATGATAAATATTCCATATTATGTTGTGTTAGACTGATATAAATGATGAAGCTTCAACTGTTTGAGTAATCATACCAGTGTATGATAAATGTTCCATATCATGTTGTGTTAGACTGATATAAATGATGAAGCATCAACTGTTTGAGTAATCATACCAGTGTATGATAAATATTTCATGTTATGTTGTGTTAGACTGATACAAATGATGAAGCTTCAACTGTTTGAGTAATCATACCAGTGTATGATAAATATTCCATGTCATGTTGTGTTAGACTGATACAAATGATGAAGCATCAACTGTTTGAGTAATCATACCAGTGTATGATAAATATTTCATGTTATGTTGTGTTAGACTGATACAAATGATGAAGCTTCAACTGTTTGAGTAATCATACCAGTGTATGATAAATATTTCATGTTATGTTGTGTTAGACTGATATAAATGATGAAGCATCAACTGTTTGAGTAATCATACCAGTGTATGATAAATATTTCATGTTATGTGGTGTTAGACTGATACAAATGATGAAGCATCAACTGTTTGAGTAATCATACCAGTGTATGATAAATATTTCATGTTATGTTGTGTTAGACTGATACAAATGATGAAGCTTCAACTGTTTGAGTAATCATAGTGCATGATAAATATTCCATGTTATGTTGTGTTAGACTGATACAAATGATGAAGCATCAACTGTTTGAGTAATCATACCAGTGTATGATAAATATTTCATGTTATGTTGTGTTGGACTGATACAAATGATGAAGCTTCAACTGTTTGAGTAATCATAGTGTATGATAAATATTCCATGTCATGTTGTGTTAGACTGATACAAATGATGAAGCATCAACTGTTTGAGTAATCATACCAGTGTATGATAAATATTTCATGTTATGTTGTGTTAGACTGATACAAATGATGAAGCTTCAACTGTTTGAGTAATCATAGTGTATGATAAATATTCCATGTCATGTTGTGTTAGACTGATACAAATGATGAAGCATCAACTGTTTGAGTAATCATACCAGTGTATGATAAATATTTCATGTTATGTTGTGTTAGACTGATATAAATGATGAAGCATCAACTGTTTGAGTAATCATACCAGTGTATGATAAATATTTCCATATAATGTTTTGTAAGATACCAATGAATGATCAATAATTTCATGTTTTGTTACATTAAATGTAAATGATGATGATGATGATCTTTTTGTGTAATGATATTTTGATGCGTGTAAAGTTTGTAGACTTGCCACCACAGCGGGGAAATGAATTGGTTTTGCCTTGGGCTGTTTGAAATATAGAGTATATGATCCACGTAATGTCATTCCCTATTACAAGTGTAAACAATGATTTTATGCTGTTTGAATTATCATATATGTGATAAATTCTTATGCTGTTTGAGTTATGATATTGATAAGCTAGGAAGTCTTTGTGGAGACCTGTTCACAATAAAGCTTTTGTGCCTTGATACAGATCCTGGTTATCATAAGTGACAGGTGCTGCAGAAAAGGCACCATTATTATAGTCCATTGGTAAATGTTATGTCCACTTTGTTTGGGGCTCTAGAGGGAGAATTACTGGTCAGATTTCTTTGAAGTTTGGTTTTTATTGGTTTTCACCTCAAAACCAAACAGATTTGTTCTGTATGCATTTGTGCACACTGATGTCCGCCCTGTACGGTTTATTTCCAGACCAATCTGGATGAAATATTAAGGTTATTATTTTTTGTGTTCATCTGACATAAATTTATGAATGGACTAGTATAGGAATTGCGTAAAAAATCAATGAAATTTCAATTCCCCTGTATTAAAACGATAACTTTGCTGTTGTTTGTGTAACTGTATTAGATAAATGTTCCCAAGTAGGCCTATTGTTTTACATGACCCATAAACAATAATGCCTGTGCTAAACATGCTAAATGAAATATCATATGAAATAATATTCTATGTTGCACTTATGCACATGGGAATGTTACCCTCTTTGTCTCATCAGACATGATCTGAACAGGGATCGAACTCAGAACCTCAGAGGTGATAGGCACTGGTGATAAATTTGAACAACAGTCTTATACTGCTGTGCCAATCTGTCAGCCGATATATGCCCACAAACAGAAATAGAAATACAATCCATATAAGCCTATGTATTAAATGGATGACCCTCTAAGCAACTGAACACTGACTTTCAATATTTTTTTATTACGCGGAACATTTTCAATATTGTCATGGTTTATATTAAGAAACTCTGTCAAACTTTGAAAAATAAATTGTAATGTGATTAATATAGAAAAGTGTTTTTATTTCCTATGTTATTGTTATGAAATGTGATGTAATCAATGCATATGCCCCAATCACAAGCTTTGCAGGCAGAAGGGATGTCATCTGAAAACCTGAGCCCACTGTCAGATTGAATGTTGGTATATTCTCAACAGGGATAACATCACCGAGGTCGACCAGTGGCTGATTCGGGTCATGGTCAGGACATGATCCAATCTTTCTTACCTGGGGAGAGATCATTGACGTTTATAACCCAAGTCACAAGTTTGTAAGCAGACGGAAAGTCATCTGCCGAGCCCTGGGTTTGTTGTCTGCTGTGATCAGACAAATCATGGTCCATTCTTACCTGGGAACAGGTCATTGAGGTTGACCGGTGGTTTATTTGTATCAATGGTCACTTTGTAGTTGGCATTCTTGATCGGAGCACACGCCTTGATCACAAGTTTTGCAGGCAGACGGAAGGTTGTCTGTGAAACTCTTGGCGCACCTGAAAGTGAAATAACATCATTTAAAAATGAAAAGTTTAAGATGTAAACAGTTTTGTTGATGATGTCAACACTTGATTTGAGGAAGCCAGAGCCAGAGACAATTGGAACATTGGTTTATTTTTCATATGACCGGTAACAAATTTGGTTTATAGAACCAAACAATGCCATGTCACATCAGTTTAACATCATAAAAAGAACAAGAACAGACTGTAAGGCATCATCATCAAATTGAGCACCTGGCTGCATGTGAATTTGGTAGCCCGAGCCCTGACTTCATTGGCAACCTGACTGACAGCAAGAAGACGATGTCAACTTCTCACTGACTTCTTTTACTACAACTGATTGAGAAAATTTTCCCTGATGTTTAAGGTGGATGTATAAACTTTCTCAACCGAATTTCGCGAAGCGCTGAATGGCCTTATGGAATTTCGAGCTCTTGAAATCTTTACCAGCCATGTTCTGATAAGTAGCAGTTGCCTTGGCAACCAGATCACTTGGCAGATAGTTGTCTTTGATGTAGAAAGTCGCTGAGATTTCACATGGGGTGTTTGGACCTGCAAACGGATGGACGAACTCAGTCAATAAGAATATGCATTGAAATAAATGTCTGAGGAAGTCGATCAGATATCCAAAGAACTGACTGAAATTGTTATCAAAACCATTTCACTAAAACAGACTGACTTTTCGACTAACCCACTTTACGACGGACACTATGATTCATGGGGTAACGTCATTGCTATGAATGTTTGGGCCTGATTACCACCCAAAAATACTGACAAATCAGTTCAGTGCAAGAAAACATAGCTAATCCATTCACCTTTTTTCCAGCTTGCAATTGGCAACTTTCCTAATAATTTCACACTGATCAATATTTTATGGAGATTATTTCACCGAAATGAATGACTTACTTATTGTGTTGAATGTAAATGAGCTCTCATTGACTGTTAGTGGTGGGGGGACATGGATGCTGACGACAACATTGGAGACGTGCGCCTTGGCTTTTATCATTACCTGAAGAGATGACGGAGACAATGATAATGGTGAGTAAATGTTAGATTTTCTATCATATCAAGTCTGCATTCAAATGGACAAGAAGGGGAATGGATGTATTGAAATGGACTATAAAATCGCAGATGACCATAATGGGTAAACAGGGCTCCCAAAAAACGAACAGTCACATTATTTTCAACAACCCTTGGAGTCCAAGCACTTGTACCAGAGTCGATGAAGGTTCTTTCTTTAGGAAAAATGAGACCTAAGATTATGATTTGGTGCAGAAGTTATAGCTCCAGAGCCAATCTGTAAGGCGAAGTCAGGAGAAAGATACAATTTTTCAGTCAGTTCAAAACACTCCAAACGTTGCTTCACAAAAGTGACTCTGGAGCTTAATTTTCTGGACTGAGTGCTGTACCGGCCGTATCCCAACTACTCCCCTCAAACTGGTCTAAAGGGATAGAAAAGTTGGCTTTTCTTCGTTCACTCTCAAATGATTGACGTTTTCCATGCTAAGCATTACAGCATCCCAGAGTTGTTTCTGGGACGTCAACAAAAATGTGCATATCTTACCGTGACTGTGAGGGATGGAATCACATCTTCGTCTTGAATGATGTCACCCTGAGCTCTCTGAAACAGACGTTGCAAGATTATAGAAGAAGAAGGGTGAATACGTAGGTTAACTGTTTTCAGTTAGGCACACAACACTGAGGAAATGCAATGTCATCCCCCCTCCCCCTCCAAGGCTCTGACATCAGAGCTCAAACGTGAGCAAGAGTTGGAACGGTTTCGGGTAAATGGTCTGAAAAAGTGATTAAGAGGAGCATGAACGCGAACCATATACTATCTATTAAGACAGACAATCATTACAATGGGTGACTATAAGTTGGTGTCGAAACCGGTATGGATTTCATCATTGTTGGTACTAAAATTCTCTTCCTTGTCATTTCGTGTCTGAAATTGAAATGATTAATTTTGTGAAGAGCTTGAACTGTGTCGTGAGTTATTATCTTGCAAATCAATGAAAACATGGAACAGGAACTCATTGTTAGATTTGAGGCATGCAAAGATCACAGAATCCCTATAACAATGAAATCATTACTTACAGTTTCAGCAAAATCACTTCAGCACCACTTTTACTTTGCCCCCAAAATGTTGTCACAAATCAAAAATCAAGCTTTGGATTTGACCCCCAGCCTACACTATTCACCAAGCTAAAAGTTTCCGAAACAAAATTTGTCAAAATATGTTGCGATACCTTCTGACATAATTTAGTTAAAATGCCCTCAATTGGACCACAAGGTTTTCTTTTGTTCACATCATGATGATTGATTTCATCAGCAAAATTTTTTAGTTTTTTGTCGTCCTAAAACTACCAGAAATTTTGATGTAGTTTGATAAAAGTGTCAGCCTCACATCTATGATAAACCCAATGGGTTCAAATTTACCTAGTTGAGAGAAATCAGCCCACGATAGTTCAAGTTAATTCTTCTCACTTATAAAGTATACCATCATTTGGCACCCAATTACCTCAACGATCTCCTCGAACATTACACACCCCCTCGCTCCCTTCGCTCTGGATCTATGGACCTTCTAAAGGAAAACAAATACAGACTAAAAAACTTTCGGAGGACGATCCTTTTCCATTCTTGCGCCACAGGTGTGGAACTCACTACCGTCCACCCTGAGAGCTGCACAGGACGTCAATACTTTCCGCAGAGACTTAAAAACATATTTGTTTGTGCAAGCTTATGAGCGCCTGTGAACATTGTTCCAGTGATACGGGCGCTATATAAGTGACAATTTCATTCAATTTCATTCAAAGTAATAAGTTCATTGTTTGGAAATGATGTGAAGATATGGCGTGACCGGAACAAAATTGGTCGAGGAACTGTAACGGGATGAAAACAGGTGAAAACAACAACACCGCCAGCGGAGTGACGCTCCGTGATTAATCCGGACTTACACGCGTCTCATACGTTGACCAGAGATAATAGAGAGGGTTGTCCTGGTACTCAATAGGGGGCTCTCCATTGACCATCAGCGGCCGGTGCTGATAGAGGGACGACTGCAATGCTTCCTAACATGATAAATGATGAGAGGTTTATGGGTAGGTGGCGCTTGAGCAATCATGACGGACAGATATGAGGGTGAAGGGCAGGAAACGGGGAGGACGGTAAAGAGATCACTCAGAGATCACCTAACTCCAGATCTGAAAGACTTCACAAAAAAGACCACCCTTAAGCCACAAATTCTTCCAAGCAGTCAAAGAGAAATTATAGGCAAGGAGAAGGAGGCCCGGGGTTGAGTTTCAAGAATATACTGAAACCAAGGAAGGGACTGAATATGGCATCTTTCTTCTCAACATGCATTGTACTTTTTCAGCTGGGTGGCCAAGATTGCCTTTTCAGTAGCCGTCACCATAGGCTGTCCAGAGGCAATACTTGAAAATATAAAAACAAAAGCTCCGACCTTTATTTCGGGCATTGGACTGTCAGATCAACAACAATTACCCACTTGAGGGCATTTCTGGCAATTTCCTACTTGAAAAAATAATATCAGGATGGTTTAAATTTCATGAAATAAAAGGTCTCGAGAATGTATACCCACCGATATTTCATCCAGATGCCTCGGAATGTCCGCCGATATTTGTATCTCATCCTCAGACTTGACAGAGGGAACAAAACCTGCAAAGGTGATGAAAAAATTAAACTATGAGTCAACTTTTGAGATGAGGAATTGAATAGTCTGTGTTCCACAAGGCTGTTGTGCCTATAACAGGAGGTAATGTTGGTGACTTTTTGGCCCAGGATTTAGCACCAATAGATTAATTTCTAATGGAAACCAGATGATTTCTTTTTGCACAAAGATACATTTTTACTACATGAAACGTGGCATTAAGTCGTAATGCAGAGATTTACCCAAGCGACCTTCATTTGACATTAGAAAAAAAAAATTTCACAAAAATAAAATGCCAAAATAATTTGGTGTTTGCACAATTCAACGTGGAAAAGTAATCTCACATGACAAGGCAGATACAAATGAGAAGACTTGGACTCGAACATAAAAACTGAAGGTCCTGAAACCAAAACTCATAAAGTCTGACAAAAGAACTTCGCCAAAATTTCAAGATTTATAAGAATCTTTAGTTTTTGACAAGAAGCTGGGATGATTCGACCAGCAGTAATAAACCTGGAGGTGACTGACAGACATGAGTAATGAGTCATTGAAAAATACGCCAAGTGCAGAAAATAAATCACAAAGGAGATCTTAAAATCTTGACACATAAGTACACATGCACATTATAAAAATGTAATTCAAAGTCTTTTCTGGTAAAATAGATTTTTAAAAAATCAACTTGTACCAATTCTTACCATCTGAGTGAATTTGTGGTATATCTATTGGACCTTAAAGGGACAATAACACGACCTTATTTGCTGGTGCATGTAGTTATGGAGCTATGAGCCAAGTGATGCCCTGCAACACACTCTCCCCATCAGAAACAAACCCGACATTGTTTGAGTGACCAGACCAGAGTGACCTGCACTTTGCCTGGCCCACAACACAATACACAAAGCCAGCAAACACTGAAAATCATTCCTGAAATACTTTCTTGATTTTCTAAAACTAATAAAGCAGTGAGCGTAAAAAGACACTCATCACATGAAATTTACGCACAGTGAAATGGGTTTTTCAAATGTGCAAGGGATGAATTGAAACGTTTACATGTATGACATCAATTTTTACAACAACTGGATATTTTTAATTCCTTACCAAAATTCATTTCTAGACAGGAAGGAAAAGTATATGAATGTATAGGCCCTGGTACAGAATGGTTTGAAGTTAAATACTGTGGAAAGGAATACGAAAAACAGGTTAACTGCAGCTTCCTCGAGTCTAAATTCTAAAAGGCCTTAGTCACAGTATATCATTGTTTCTAATACAAAATACATTACGCCTCGTTTTGATCGGAGCGGTCTTGGTATCGTAACCAATGACCGCCTGGGTAGGTATAAAATTCTTAATTTTAGCAGACGAATTATTTTCACCAAGAAGCAACGACTCAGCCCCACAAAACAATGTCAAGAACACGAGATTTTGAAGTATTCCCCGGTATATTGGGATTTGTGAAGTAGGGAGGATACCCGAGGACTCTTTCGAGGTCGTCAGTCAGGATTCAGAAGAGGTCAAAGACGAGGAAATGGTAGAAATCGAGCTAGCAGACTGGGAATTCCCTTGCTGCGTGACGTCATCTTCACAAGCAACAATATGGCGGAGTTCCGGACACCAGGCTGGATCATTCTTTGACGAAAACGGAACATATATACCTTTCAAATCGTATTTAATTTGTTTAATTTTGAAACCTTTTAGAATAGAAATTAATACCTCGCTGTCGGTCATTGGTTGTATAATCAAGACCGCTCGGGTAGACCTCAAATTACGTCCAAAACCCTCGGCGAAGCGCCTCGGGTTTTGGACTGCATTTTCGGTCTACCCGAGCGGTCTTGATTATACAACCAATGACCGCCAGCTCGGTATTAATTCCTTAAACCAAGACAATGCTCCATGGAGGTCATGTACTTCTACTCCAAGTAGACAACATGAGGGACTACAGTCTATTTCACATTGAATGCGCAATTCCACCAGGTGGGCATGATTTGAGGACGAGTCAGGCAGAACTGCGGCCTGATGACCCACAAAGGGACAAGGTGCACAGGTTAGTGGTAATTCATTCCAAGCAACTGACTGAAGTGTGGTGATCCCATCATAAGATGCACTTAGGTTAAACCTACAGCCAAGGTATATAAGGTTGCTGCATTATGCTCATCCAACCTTGATCAAATCATGAAAGCATTACTGACCTAATGACTGGACTGATAAAGCCATCACCCAGACCGCAGGATTAAAGCATTTAGCGTAGGATCCCCCCCATCCTAAGAAGGGCGGTAAACTTACTGCTCTTATTCTGCGCCTCCTTGATAGCCCGTGAAAGATCCTTCATCTCAGTGTCCTGATTGGCATAGTCAATCTCGCGAGATTCGGAGGCGGGTGCGACAAAGATGGACGGATCTGTACCGAGGTAGGAGCAGTCCAAATGGCCCCTGTCATCCAGTGTTGTGATCACACCTCGCAGACCCCTGAGATAGATAGCGAACTTTAATGAGATACTGAAGAAATATCAAAATGCTCCAAGACGGATGGTATTACCGCAATTGTGTAGCCCATTTCAACGTGAGCGAAAGACGTTACCTGAAGGTTCCAGTTTTTATTTGCACAGGAATATAGTTGAGTTGTGCGGCCCATTTCAATGTGACGTCCTCGTAGATCATCAATGTCTTGGTGTGAGTTGCAACCATGTAGCGTACGACAGTCTCATCACCTGAAACAGAACTTTCCATTTTTCATCTTCTCCAGTTTAAGCATGGCTTAATTCACAGCTCCTTCAAATCTTTTGGTGACCTTTGGCAAGCCATTTTACTTTGGTTTCCATTTCCTCTGATGGAGACCTAAAACTGAGATTCCTTACACCTCGTAGCAATGCCAGGGGAAACAGAATCGAATCTAAGTTGAAGGCAGCAACAAAAACAGATTGAGCTGGACCTTTCCTTCATGAGTGGAATGCCACAAACCCACACAAAACATATTCAAAGGAGACTTACCACTTGTATAAAATGGACAAAAACTACTTGGAGTGAACTCAAACTTCTTCATAAAGAACAGTTTGCCATTCTCAATGAGACAGAATAAGTTCCTTTCCCCGAGGACATAAACCCTGCTGGAGACGACAGCGATATCGAGGGCTTGTTCACCGGCATTGAACGTCCAGTCAGCCTGTGGGGAAAGAAATACAAATAGAATAGGTCACTTGGCACGAGAATATGGCATCTTCTATTGTCAATTTCACAAAAGACCAAACCACTTGGTCAACAACGCCAAGTGCTGCCAAACGGGAAATGCATAAGATGAAGAAGACTTCAACTTACTGCAACTTTTTTGCCCGATTTGATATTTTGTGATTCTTCCTTAGATCTGTTGTCAGTGGCCACAGCCAGTACCTGGTACCTGAAGAAGGAACAAAAAGTTGCTAACCAAGATTAATCAATGTAAAAAAATTCTGCAGAAGTTAAAGCTGTATGAAGTACAAATCTAAGGTGACAACCATATACATCTTCTGTTAAAGACTTTGCTGTGATGGATCGCTTCCATACTAAGAGACTTCTCTTCTGCTTCCATGCACAGCAGTGATGTCATGCAATGCATTGGCCGATTGGGTTGTGCATTTGCCTGAATTGCATGATGACATCATGCGTCTGAACAACGTGCCCATTATAACATCAAACTGCAGCACAGCGGAGTGGAAATCATCAATGCTTTGGATTTATACGGTAACTAAAGGCCAGAAAACTGTCAAGTCCATATTATTGTAAACTCGTCAGCAGTAAAAGCCTTCAAGACCCATGGAAAGTGGTGCCTCTCATAATGTCAAGCTCACTCTATATGCATCCCTGCAAATGATTACTTACTTGTAGCTTTCTACATGTCTAGTAGATGACACCGTCACAAAGCTATCCGTCTTGGCGATATATTTCAGTGGACCGGGTAGGAGGGACCCGGGCAGGAACCGGCTGAATGAAAAACCCTCCTGCTCAAATATGGACAAGGTACAGTCCATGGACTGGACACAGATGAAGTCTTTGCCTGGAGTGTGGATAAGAAGATTAAATAGGGTATTACCTATAAAAGCTAAAACAGACAACAGTTGGTATGGCATTGAGATCCTAACAAGATAGGCCCTCAACCTACAATCTCAAAAATCTTTGATGCCAAGAAACCAGTGCAAATGTTACGGGTCGGTAGCAAGGGAGCCCCTCCTTTTCCATCAGGCTTTGGGGGTTCATCTGTACAATAGGTCTACTTACTTTTGACCCCTCCGAACGGACCGTAACAGAAACAGAATGCCGTCCGTTGTAGATTGTGTTCGTAGTTGATGTTCAGCTGATACTGATTACCGTGGTCAACAGCACCAGTCAAACCTGAAGAGAAGCACAAATTAAAGGACTGAAATACATTCTTAGATCACAAAAATGACCAAAATTTCAAGACCAGTTTGATCCAAAACTGGTTCCTAAGGCAGACTTAAAAGTTTTTCACTTTTTTTTTCTTCATAGAGGCATTCCATCAGTGCACATTACCTCTTCTATTTATATTCAATGCGGGGCAGATGAATCACTCCAGTTTATTACACAATGCAGTTTATGCCAAGTGACGCCTGTCTTGACCAAGAATGTTGTCTTGACTTGTTTTAGTTTATTCACTTACTCGATATTCCATAGACGACCAGTTTTCTTGGATGAAGAATAGCCAAGTGAAGATTATCTGACCCACTGAAATATGAAAGGAAAATATCTCGGCTGGATTGTCAATCGTATTCTTTGATAAGGTTACTAAATCTGCTGGCCTTTTTTCACTCAATGAAGGATTTTAAGCGAGTGGGAAGAATTATTTAGCTCTGATTTCCCCAGGCTCTGATAAAAAAGGACAGGATGAGACCAGATCTTCTCTGTTTTTGGAGAATTGTTGAAAAACTTGCAATCCTGGTCAACTTACGACACAAATTTCCCTGCTTCTATCTGGAGGATGGGCTGAGACAGTTGTGTTTCAAACAGGACATCTTGCGGACGGTAACCGGACCAATCTCCACTCTCTGTCTTGGACGGAGAGGGACTGTATATTCTGAGTATACCATGGTAACTACCAAGAACTATCTTATCTGCAAATTGATGAACAGAAAATGAACAAGAAATGATAGAAGTCACTGCACAAAATATAACACACAGCAAGTTTAGCCTCTCTTGGTGAACATCTCTAAAGAGGACTTTCTAACAAAAGAATGATTTCTTTCCAACCAAAATGTGATTTTGCTCGAAGAATTTTCTCTTTTCCTAAATTAGTAAACCATTAGCTTGTTCCAGGGGTGTCCTTGATAGATATCTCATACAGGTATCATGTCTCATCAATGGATCCCTCATCACGGTGCTAGCAGTCATGAGTCAATCATGTCTGTGATGAGCACCAATATCTACATGTAGCACTAATTTAGTTAGCAGACAAATCCAGTTTAATCCCCCTTACTTACCTAACCCATTAGAATTATTGTCAACATTGGCGACGCACAGGCAGCCTTGATCAAACTCTTCATCTTCTCCTGCTGTGGTTGACCACCAATCTCTTGTTTTGAATAAGGACATTTTAGACTGAAAGAAACAACATGAAAAATTGAAAAGCTATAAACTGGATAGTAAACACATTATGATATTGATAAAAATTGATTATACATATCAAGCAGCTCCCACTGCCAGAAACAATATCAATAATCCTAGAATGGATACTATTCATGAATTAAGCAACACTTATTGTTGATTTTGACATTATACATATCATCGCCATTTCCTCAATCAAGAGAAGACGTTATTCCCAACAAAACTTCGGCAGTAATTCAGTATTCATAATTCACACGATGTTATTGTTGACAACGATCAATACCGGTTGTAGCTCTTCTGATCCTATGTACATTGTACTAGCACACTGAACACTGCACGACTGCTCAGTTAAGTAAAGTGTGCTTTGGTGTAGGCCCCTGGCCCCAACTTCGAATTTCGAGCAAGGTCAAATATACCAACTAAAGTAGCTACACAAGACAGTCAAAATACACTGACAGTGACACTGACTGACAGTGAGTGACATTACAAATTACTAACTCACTGTTAACCACAGGCCTTAAATGGGTTGAAAACCCCTTAAATATACCTTTTGATTTGCTGGACGGATGTGACAGGTACTGTGCCATCTATGTTACATATTGGGTGCATCAAATATGTTATTGTTTGTTTCTAAGATAGTGAAATTATCATGATATTTAGTGGATGAAAATTTCAGAAATATGTCAAGTTTGCTATGCGATAGTGCTGCCGCTTTTCAACAAGACGAAAAACTACAATTTATTTTCGGAACGACTTTAGAATTCCCGATCGGAAGTATAGGTCTAAGGCGCGAATGAATACCGAATAATGAATAAGTAACCCTAACCCTAACCCTAAGGTCTCACTAGCCAGTGGTGATCAGGTCAACATTGGTCCCCCTTAAAAAAAAAGTTCTTCAATCTCAGGCGATTACCATGGATACAGATGAGCCTATCATATCGCTATTGCTGCATGTTCAAATGTCGGTGTCCTGGGTATTTTGTGAAGAGGTAGCTCTGACGATTATTTGAGGAAAATATCAGCTTCTTCTGTGCACGTCCGCAGTGACCAGGCCTCGCATGCTATGTATAGCTCAATCGGATGTTGACATGAACTGGTTCCTGTCAGAGTGCACATGTTCTCAAGGTGAGACTTCGCGGTCAAAATGCTCAAAGAAAAGCCGCAACGACACCCTATTTTGGTATCAAAATTTAAAATTGTTATTATTTTGCTTTCTCAAGGTGATAAGTAGAAGTTTAAAAAAATATTATTTCACCATCCATGTTAATCGTCAAGTTATAAGGCGGCAAGGTGAAATTTTCCAAATTCTCATCGATGTACAGGGTGTCTCATGTATTGTGCTGCCCCCATGTTCTCATGACTGAATTACTTGATAACAATGAAAGCTGGCCAGATGTATTCTAGAAGCGACAAGCTATTCAGAAATGTATAGGTTTATGTGTGAGAGTGATATACTGCAAGGTCGACAGCCACTTGAACAGGGGTATGCATGAAATGACGTCGCGCCATTTGTGGAGCCAGGTAGGCCCGGCCATTGCACTGGCTAGTGAGACCTAACCCTTTAAACCGATTCACAACTTATATAGTGCGGAGGAACATCCGATCGGTAATTCTAAAGTTTAGCCTTATTTTCATTAAAAATGTAATGGCTTAAAAAATGCAAAAGAAAATATATTCATAGATTTCGATTGAGATAGAATTTAGACTGGAATTTGTGAATTGAATCAAATAAACAGTTTCATGCAGTAAAAGCCTATCTCGAACTAGCGAGACCGAGTTTACACGTCAAGTTCGGCCATTGCTGACAATTTCTGTTTTTGTGGCCGGTTCACCGTATTTCATACCATCTGCTTGGCGATACAAGTAACAATCAAAATGGAAATTTCGTGGATCGCTTCGTCTCATTCTTATTTCTATATGGTCCTGTTTATGGTGAGATTCTTGCTTGCAGTCAACCTTTATTTTATCGCCAAATGGCATATTAGCAAAATATGTGTACATTTCGTAGTGCATTCTTTACACGCATGTCAGTTTGGTGCATACCATACATAGGCTAGGCTACACGCAATTGCATGGCAACATGCACACGGTGCCAAGTGCAGTGACTTGGTGGTTATGAGTCGAAAGACACGTTCATGAAGACACCCATAAAAACCATTTCAATTCAGTTCTTGCATGCATTTCCAGAGATAATTTCCGTCATTTGAGTGACTTAGTATCATTTACATACCGGTAACCTACGTCCACGGTCATGCACTCGTCTCCTTGTCCTAGGATGGTCCATCCATGTCACCGACATCGTAATCATCAGCAACTCAATGACTGCCATGGCCCACCTACAAAATGGCTGGGGGAGGGCAGAGACATTATTATCATGTCATTCATTGATTAATGAACATAACGAGCGGGAGCTACAACAAAATTCTACTTGGACTTGAATGGACAAATTCCACTTATCTCCTGATTTATGAGGCAGTGACGACGACGTGGTTTTACTAAAGCAACCAAACCATTCAGGAATGTAACTTTTCTTTTTAAGGTGACCTTCCTATCAGCACCAAAGTTGACCAGCAGTGGAGCTACACAACTCACTACAGCCAATTTACAGGAAATATTGAGTAAGCCTGCCCCTGTTGGTCTTCTTCTTAATTGCCAATTGTGTTATTTGAGCAAAAAAAAGGAAAGAGGGTTGAAGCTTCTGTGCAATTGGGACATCACAAACTCATTTTGGAAACTGGGCAAATTTGTCGTTGGAAAGATGTGTCTGCTGCAGACATCATGCCTTGCGATCAGTTTTGATGTAACAGAAAGATTGCAATGTTTGCTGAAGCAGACGGTATGTGATGTTAATAATCAGAGTTTACCAGGTGTTGCAGTTCCGTGTATTATCAAATTGATGGAATATCATTTGCATTGATTTATTATTAAAACTGGATTTTTATTACCGCTGGCATCTGGTGCAACGCGTTGCTCCATGACCATGAAAAATCAATCTGTTGATTGCTCTCTGTTGAAAAATTATTTCTTTCATGATCAGATTTGCTTGGCTAAACACGTTTCCCAGCTGTTTTACTTCTGACATTTTGTCTGATGAGAACTTTCTCTATTTCTTTTAGCAAATTATGAGCTGGTGTTTGTAAATTTTTATGCTGACTGGTGCCGATTTAGTCAGATGTTACAACCTGTCTATGATGAGGCAGCAGGAAAAATTAATGAAGAATTTAAGGTAAGTTTTAGAAAAAGAAAACATTGAGTCACTCTCTCTGAATGTTCAAAGAAAAGCCCTTATAATATAATAATTGAGGAAAACCTTTTTTGGAGTTTGAGGTAAAGTGGCACAATTTGCATAGTCACACACTCCCAAGACTCGAAAGGTAATGCTTTGGCAATTTGATATAGACAGTCGATGGGTGATATGAATAAAGACTAGCAAATGCTTTTACTCCGGTTTTGTACAGGAAGGCCTAGTGTAAATGTACATGGAGATTTAGATAAAAGCATTTGCTAGTCTTTATTCATATCACCCCATGGGTTGGCCAATTCATGCTTCACATCAGAACTTCGTATGAAAAAAGTGGCGGGGAGATCTTTGATGCTGTTCAGCTGTGAAGTGACAAACGGCTCCAATTTGACTTTCAATCATCTCAGTGAGCCTGAACTCCCCATTTGAAATGAACTTGTGTGCCGAAACAAGGGAGATGGGAAAGTCCATTTCTTAATCAAGGGTGTTCCGGTACTTGGTATAGCCAATGTGTGAACATATTTTGATCATTTTCAGGATCCTGGGACTGTGGTGTTTGCCAAAGTTGACTGTGATAACCAACGTAAGTATAGAACATTTGGTTAAGAAAACCAAACAAGAATTGCAAACATCTAGGCTGCTTAATCCCCTCTGCATGGTGCTGTGATCAGTTGTAGCTTTGCCAGCCAACATGTTGTACATGAAACCACGTCTACCGTGGTATTGACTCAATCAGTAAGTATTCCTAGAAAAGCTACAAATGGGGAACCGAGGCAGATTTGCATCACACTGCCTTGCCTTGAGGACCAGTGTTGTAAATGTTTGACCAGTCGATTGCAAAGGTAACGAAAAGAAGTTAGCAAATGGATGATTTCAGAAACTGGTGTGGTTATTCTCGTAACCATCCGTGCCTTTGATCGTGTGCCACTTACCATGTACCAAAAATAGGGGGTTGAACAGATCGGGTCCCTGTTCAGAGCAAATTCACCATGAGTTTAATCTCATGATCAAAATGTCAGTGAGTCTTGTGTTGTTTTTCTCATTCTTCAACAAAATCTCTAAATGTTTGATTATTCGGACTCCTTCTTCCAGCTACGATATCCCAGCAGTACAAAGTCAGCAAATACCCGACGCTGAAACTTATCCGCCACGGCCAGGCGCTCAAGCGCGAATACAGGGGTCAAAGGTCATCGGAGGCTCTGCAGCAGTTCATCCGGGAGCAGCTGAAGGATCCTATCAAATACCACGACAGTCTGGACCAACTTGATAACATTGATGTAAGTTTGGGTTAGTCAAACGGGGGGGGGGGGGTCCCATCTCCATATCTCGGTCAACTTGATGATATTGATGTCTGTGTAAGTTCGTGTTTGAATCAATGAATATTGCACATTACTGGAGGTGAAGATGGAAGGTGAGAATGACATCATGCTCCAGTTGTCATTGTATTTTTGGAAATGCAGGATGCATGAAAATGTTTTCTGTTTGTAGAATGTAGATTAGAAGTTGTGCAATGTGGAAAAAAGTGTGCTCACATGTGTTGACATCGAAGCATAACCACTGATGTCAAACCCTAGGACGTGGTAAAAGTTACGAGAAAAAAAATTAAAATTTATTAAATCGGAAGTGAAAGTGGCATAGCTTGTCATGGCGGTGACATTTCAAAATAGAACATTTCATAAAAATCATCAACACTTGTCTTAAATCACAGAAAGGCAAAAATTTTGAAGAATTGAGGGTGAGTAGTAGTCATAGACAAGTGAATTATTATTACTGTTTGACACAAGGTGGCAGCAGCTCTGTGTGCAACTCTTGTGCAATTTTAAAATAAGTTTCATGTTTGTTTGTTACCCATATTGTAACAGTACTTATCTCAGTTGAAGGAACGGACAATTGTCATGCTGTTCATTCATGTGATGTTTTAAACTGTCAGGGTTGAGTTGAGAAGCCATCTCTCTGCACCCTGGCCTAGTGGCCCGCGTTATTCCGCATGCAAGCACCCTGAATTGTCTTGATGGATAGGTTGGTTCCATTGCATAGAAACTAGCTGTGGCAGTCAATTTATCAAGGTGGTCTTTCTGTAAGAGTGGTCTTTTTATACTGGGGGTATTTTTGTTATGGTCGTCATTTTGGAATGGTGGTCTTTGTGCAGTGGTGGCCTGTACAGAACCAGGCCTTTCGGTGTAGGAAATTTGGCATGTCCCTGAAAAAATGTCCCCAAAATAGGGGAAAAAAAAAAATTTTTTTTTTTTTTTTTTTAAGGGGTAATTTGACCCCCTGAAGCGTTTTTTGACACCTTAAATGACCAAATCTCATCCTAAATGGCCTAATTTGATACTTTTCATCCTGAAATTATGAGTTTTCAGGTGCATGTGACAATGTCAGTCAATAAGGACGTCGATGTTCAGGCAAATTGGCACGACGAAATGTCCCCAAATTGAGCTAAAAGCAAAAAAAACATGTCCCCAAAATAGGCTAAAAAAATACAGGGTGTAGAGGTCTCCATGTAATTGAAAGGCCTGAAATCATCATCATCTTGTTCTTGCTTCTTATATGAGGCCTACTTTCAGTATTTGGATATTTTCCATATTGTCGAGGATTTTAATCTGCGTAACACAAGGTAACTCATTTACCCTCTGTGTGGTATCCTGAGCCTGCCTGGAATACACCCTCAGGTACAGAGAATCTTGGTTTAAAGTCGCATTCGAAGGATTGTGAAGAGCACTTTGCTTTCTCAAAACCACACCAGTTTATCTTGAGAAAAAGTCGAGGTTCTTATTGAATGAATCAAGGCAGTGTTGCATGGTAGATCAGTGGCGTTATCTATTCGCAGTGCCCAGCATTGATGCAATAGGATTGACATGTGTTATAGACATCAGGATGTTCATGTGGCCATGTTGTAATCAATAATCAGACAAGCCGTGGCTACAGGTGGTACTGATTTTGATGAGATTTGCAGATTTTAGTGCTCACTTCAAATTCATCAGTGTTCAGCTGTAAAGGGTTGCACAACAGTCTAAACCGTCTCGTGAACCTGTCTTATCATTTACACCTGACAGAATATTAAAGCGCCACTGCATGGAGTTTTACTGGTAGTTGTTCATTGAAATAAAGTGGTGCATGCCATCACTAACATCAAGCATGAATGTTATTGTCTAACATGTATTAATTTTTCTTTTCTTGCAAGATTGCATTATTGTTTTGTTTTATCACTAATTGCTTATAGTTCATTTCTAATTGATAATTCTTCATGCATGTAGTTTTGCTTGAGGTTTTGTTGCATTTCATTTTCAACCAATTACCTTTATGTTTCGCTTTGATATGAAGATTTTATGTTTGAGATTATTTAATATTGAGAGAAGATGATGATAGCGAAGGCCCTACGTGTACACCATTGCTCATTATATCACCTGTCCGTGGCAGCTGACGTATCTCTGGCCGGGTCTGACGATATTTTGAAGCGGTCATTCTACAGCACCCTCATCATCATTCGCCAAACAATCAACAATTTATTATTATGATCCAAAGAAAATTGATGGAAGTATACTTTCGAGAAGTCCACGGTTTCGAAGATTTATCATCATGAGTGATGTTCGTAACTGGTCAGCAGGATTTCCTCAGGGATTGTTGTCAGTTTGTTGTCGGTCCCTTGACAGGGTAACGAGATTCGCATTGGTTGACTGCTACATTATGTACAGCCAATCTCGGTTTTAAGCCTATTTCTAAGGAATGAAAAAAGGCAAGAATGTTATTACATTCTCAGGACCCTGTTCTGTTCATCCTGGAATACCTGGATATCCAGGGATAGATAATCTCATGCTTGGTCCTCCTTGAACCCAGGCACCGTAGTTAGGTGAAAGACCAGGAGTGTCCCACACATGGTATGATGATATTAAATTCTAATTCCGTTATGTTTTGTTTGTTCAGAACAAGAAGCGGAATATTATTGGATATTTTGCCAGCCAAGACAGCGAGAATTATAAGACGTACAAAAAGGTGGCAAGTGTTCTTCGTGATGACTGTGAATTTCATTCTGCTATCGGGTAAGTGTGCAGAGAGCTTTCATTGCAGATCCACGGGGGTTGATGACACATAATGTCAGAGGAATCCCTATTTTGGGGAGGGGTGTGCTTGTTAGATTTTTAAATCTAATCTGAAATGCCTTAGGAGGTAAAATATTTCGAACTGTGGCAGAAAATATCTTGTGTCACAACGAAAAAAGCGTGCATCACGATTAGAAGAGCCCAAATTTTAAAGTTTGTAACCAGTTGACAATTGGTTTACAGGACAACATTATTCTACCCAGCATAACAAGACATTGGGTGATAATGATATGAATAAAGGCTAGCAAATGCTTTTACTTCAATTTTGTACAGAAAGGCCAAGTGTAAATGTACATGGAGTTTTAGATAAAAGTATTTACTACTCTTTATTCATATCACCCATTGTCACTTTACCTTCGATATTGTAGATTTCTTTCATTCCCATCTATTCATGAATCTCTTTTCAGGCCAGTGTCAGAAAAGGAAAGAACCAACGGAGACGCAGTGCTCTACCGTCCACCTAATGTAGGTACATTGTATAAAAGTTTCTCAACCAGTTCAGAAAACATCAATCTAACTACTGTAATACTGTGAAGTGCGTTGCTAAAGTCAGGGAAAATGCTCATTTTCGTGTGGCGGTAGATTCAATCGGTGTTTGCTACCAAACGTTACTTTTTGAGAGTTGAAAGTTTGCAGTTGCAGTTATGAAATCTTACTTTTCGTCTCATTTGATAAAGGAGTAGTAAAGCTTTAAATTCTAAAAGAGTTTGTTAGTTTCTTGGCTTCATCTGTGTGTTGGATCCATTTTCAGTCGGAGAGGAATGACCAGGCGTACAGCGGGCCCCTGACGACTTATGACTCGATGCACAAGTGGGCGCTGGAAAGTTGTGTTCCATTAGTTAGAGAGATTACTTTTGAAAATGCTGAGGTAAGGAATTAACTACTCAACAACTGTGATGGACCTGTGTTTTTGTCCACGCGATAGAAAATACGCTACGATAGCCCAAAATGCTGCTCTTGTTTACACAGTGCATTTGAATGCATTATGCAATGCATGGTGTTGCGTCATTGCCCAAATCAAGCTGCAGAAAGTTGTATTGTAGAACACAACAACACCTCGGAATGTCCTGTATCTAGCATCCGACCTCATTATGGGGAGGGCAGGATCTAGACATTTGGTTGCAGTTTTGAATGAGTTCACAGTGACATCATTTATTGATTTTGTCTTTTGTTTTCTTCAGGAATTAACAGAAGAAGGCCTGCCATTCTTAATTTTGTTCTACAATCCACTCGCCGATCAGGAAACTTTAAAAAAATTCACAGATTCTGTGGCTCACCAGCTACAAACAGAAAAAGGTAAGTGGCTTTCAGAATCAGAGTGGGTCAAGGCCTTTCCCCTCGGCGTTTTTTTTATAAATGTTGGGTTCAGAACTACATGCATGTGCCAAATAGTCTCGGACATGGTTAAAGCTCCATGTCTCCCACTCTCTCACATGGGGAAGTGATCTGACCACGATCATAGTTATTCTGCTGTGAGACGTATCGTAAGCTCTCATTCCCTTTTCAGGTAACATTAACTGTTTGACAGCAGATGGAACAAAATTCACACATCCTCTTTATCATCTGGGAAAATCAGTGAACGATTTACCACTGCTGGCAATTGACAGTTTCAGGCACATGTACATATTTAAACATGACGTTAGGAAAGATATGAGGTAAGTTTGAAAATATTCTTTGGCTTTCAGCGTTGTGTATTAAAGGGAACTGGAACCGCCGAGCGATTTATTCAACTTTTTGACTTTCACCGCCCGAGAAAGTCAAACTTCCAACTTCCAATTCGAGTTCAGATTTGTAGCTCCGCCCCCAGTGCCCGAGCATGCGCAGTTCAATTTGTTATTATTGAGAATCATGTGAGAATCACGTGAGTCATGCGATCTTTCATTCATGAGTTTTCGTAGCAAATTCCATAGTAGTGACGTCACTCAATGATTGACAGCTAGGCGCCATGTTTCATTCATGCCTCGTTCTGATCACCCGATACGCGGGAAATGAAAACGAGGTCATACGAACTGGCTTGGCGGTTTCAGTTCCCTTTAAGAGGATGAATATTCTGTTCTCGAGGTTCAGAAATGTAAATTCTTGATTTGCCAAACCCATAGCATTTCTGTCGAACTAATGGATCAAATTTTTTATTGCAGTACACCAACTTTATTATTGGACTTTATCAAGGATTTACACTCAGGAAAATTACATCGCGAATTTCACCATGGGCCTGATACTGAAAAGGCTACAGAGCCCCCAAAGGTATGTTCCCAAGATTTCCAACTCCTTCCTATTGCAATCTGTGAACCAAGATTGTTTTGCTCCCTGAACTTTCAGTTGGTCACGTCAGAAGATAGTCAAGCATTTGATGACAGAAAGCATGATTCTGAATCTGATTATGAAAGTTTTGGGCAGGTGAAACAACCGCTATTCGCAGTGAATTATCAATTTCTTTTCCAAACCCCTCAAACTCAGCAATGAAGATAACATATGATTTTGTCTGCTTGAATATTTTGCATCAATGGAAGCAGTCTCAGTTGCCCAACCAAGACTTCTCGGTTTGATATTAACTCTTACTTTCAATTTCAGCTTGCAGATGGCTCTGAGCACATTCCAAAGGACACAGACGATGAGGGTAAAAAAGGTGGAGACGACGCAACCACGCCTCCAGAATCTACATTTAAAAAGTTAGGGCCCTCCAGAAATAGATACACTCTTCTCCGAGATGAACTCTGAGTACTTTTGCACTTGTTAAACTTAAAGATAATTTTGTATGTTAAAATAATTGATCATGAGGCCTTTTGGTTTTGTTCATTGGGTTACAGAAAGCATGTAATACAAGGGCCATAAGAAGGAGTGCGTGTTTTTAAAAAAGTAGACATTTGTTCAATTTTGTTCTCAATAACTCTTCTCATTGTCACTCAGTTAACATATATACTTGGCCAAGCTGGCAGTGGCGATGCCTGCACATCTAGATTGTTTTCGACCGACCAGAAAGGTGTGGGGGGGGGGGGGATGGAAGGCTGGTTCATTCTTTGATATTTTCTTTCATTCATTAAAGCAGAAGAAAAAAAAGTTTTTGAGAAATCCTGAAATGTTGTCTGTAGCCCAATTAATGATAGAAGGTGGCCATACTTCGGAGCAATGGTGCACTTGGGAAGGTTTATTTTCTAAGAAAAATATTTTTTTCATTTGGAGCAAACATATTTTGAATGATCTTAGGTGTGTGTACTGATGTTTAAAACAAACCTGATGTGCTATGTGATGAATAGCGACATGCATAACCCCACAAGATGTAGTCATACTTTGGAATTTTTGTGGACGAAATGTTACCTTAGTTAGCTGAGTGTTTCTTAGCTTTGAATTTCCTTCAATGGTCTCCCAATCTTTGGTTTTCTCACCAGGCCTATTTCTGTGCATCATCATGTCTCCATTTAAAAAAATGCTGATGATTGTGGTTTTTGACCCTTCGTGAGCTGATGGAATAAATTTTTCGTGGTTTTCTCAAAGAAGCAATAACATTTTCTTCAAGATGAACTCATCTGAATTTAGTGATTTCATCAGAATTCTTTCTAGAAAAAAATCCATCGTCCACGAAGGGTTAAATGTATGCTGATTAGACTAGATTTGTTGTTATTTGTTAGAATCCAGGCATAGACAATGTAAATACAAAACCTGTATTATTTAAGATAAGATTATTTGCATAAAATTCTAGGATAACGGGAGAACTTCTGACGAAATATTTTCCATTGAGAAATTAGTTCTCTCATCCATTAAGACTAACAAAGCATGTGCTTTTGTGTAGTTACCCTGGACAAAAGGATCTTTCCTGTCTTATTGTAACTTATTTCTTTATATATTCCTCAGTTCCAGGCTTCTGGAACCTGAGTGACATCTTTTGAAATTGGCTCTGTGAAAAATATTTTATCAAGAGTTTTCAAAGTGTGTATAATCAGTTTGTCCCTGATAGCTTACGGTTATTTGCATTTCCTGTATCTCCTTGGATGATTTTACCCAAAACAGAAACTTAATGCACATTCCTTAACGATGTGTGACCTATAAAAACCTCAGCTTATTTTATGGAGCTGACTGAGCAGTCGTTTGGGAATTATAGTTGGTTCATTGGTTTTGATATTTTTGTTAAGTGCGTGGGTGATAGGGAAAATTTTCATGGACATATTTTGAGAGCATATTTTATGTCAACAAAAAATGGTTAAGGTATTTGTATGGAACCGATTGGCTACCATATCTGATGAATCAGGATGTTATCAAAACTGAGTCAAACCCTTTTGGACTATCGGGACATCTATTGCCAAGGCACAAGAATTGTTAAAAAAACAACTGAAGATTTTGAAAAGCCTATTGGCATGATTGATCAGTCATTTGGAAGGTTCTCAATCGAGATGTTCTGGAGTTCTGTTTGTGTTTGGGTTTTTTAACGGGTTTTGGGTAAGTTATGCGTCTTCTCAGCTCTTTTCATCATTGACCCAGTCCTTGGATGGTTTTAAATATTGAGAACATTTCTTTGGTGTATGTTTTAATGTGCAATCCTTAGCTCTGCTACAAGTGTATAGATATATTTTTCTATCTGATGCTTCTTCAGTTCGTTAGGACTAGTTCAGTGTTTATGAAAAATGTCTGAGTTTATGTGACTTGGAACTGTCAAAATGTGTTCTCTGTTCGAGTTCATGTCCTGAAATTCAGGAGGTCAGAACCATTATTCACAGTCTGTGGTGAAAGATCATCCATGGATTTAGTTTTTCAATGTTTTTCTCTTAGTAAAATCTCACCACTAGAGAATGTAAGTTCTTTACTTGAGTGTTAAGTAAGCTGAGTGCATGTATGTAAATAACATTTCTCAATCAGACAACAGTTTGAGTAGGAACAGGGTCAGATCCTGAAATTGAAGACACTTTTGAGATAAAGTTGGGCTCTGCCAAATTCATGGTCAGTTTCAAAGATCAGTTTAGAAGGGGTCTCTGCTCCTCTCCTGATTTACCGCTGGAAGAAGGTCTTTGCTTTTGCTATACTATCTGTGCTGATTTCTGAAAGGTTGCTTGTCCATGTGAGTGTTGGTTTGCGTAAGTTTCATCCAAAACATAGAAGAGAGAACCTATGTCGGAGATAAATACGTTCAGGACAGTTGCCTAGCACAAGGGTATTCCACTAGCAGCAGACCACAGTGCATTCACTTGGACAAGCACCCTATGTGTCCAGTTTACATGTTGCAAGTGCCTAGAAGCTGTGGTACTGTGCATTTTGTCGAAAATATTATGTGTAAAGATTTTTTGGGTTAAACGAGGGATATTGGGCATGTAAATAAATACATAATACACTTATTAGATTATGGATGATTTTGTGTTGTTTTGTTGATTGGTATCTGAGAACAGATGATATTCTGTGGCATACACTGAGGAATTTAGTCACCATCATCGAGACCTTCCTTAAAAACTTGTTGATCAAAATATCAACATGTCCGAGGATAAATCCTATTCCAAGATCCCTGTAGGACTATTGTCTGGGTCACGTTGGAGACATACATTTACAAAGGACAGGTCGGGGGGGGGGGGGGGTTTTGTTACAACCATGGACACATCGGAGACATAGCTGCCAGTCTGAGGACATATCATATTCTGTGACAAAACCTAGGCGGACAGCATTTCAAAAACAGGGTTGGCGCGCCCGTTGCTGCACAGGAGTGGCGAATGTAAAACAATGTCTGGCTAAACATTTTGCGAATTCAATTTGAATTGACAAGATTTGGCGAGAGAGTGATAGTGTTGTGCGAAAATTGATCAAAGGCTACCAAATGCACCAAGGAACGATCGTTAGTCAGTCAAACTTTATCATATTTGCGGGCGGCCGCGCTATCACACGTGGTTGCTATCGTCTGCATTGTAGTTCCACCCGTTGCCGCTACAGTGATTTTGGTGGCGCTGCTGGTCGCCTTGCTAGTTTCCCGCTCGCTTCGTTGCCATGGAGTCTCCGGTCACGGGTTCCTCGAATCGTTCGTTGATTTGCTAGTCTCAGTGCTGGCGGGCTGCCATTCTCGCATATGTTACCGTGGGCTGGGTCGGCCCCCAGATGGACAAACGATCGGCAATGGTTAGAGCTGACTCAATATGGCTAAAAGTGATTGGCTAAAAAGTGGCTAGGAGGAAAAAATTCACAGAGCCAACCCTGTAAAAAGTAATCTCATCTAACGGAGCTATTTGCAATCATAAATTCCGGGGGGGGGGCGGTATTGTCACAACCATGGAGTTCAGAGATGTAGGCCTATTGAGTCCACCTATGCCGACGTAGGGCCAAAAAAGCCATGTTGAACTGAGCACCCGTTACGATTCGTTGCAATTAATACAGGCTCCGATTAACAGTGGGAATGGGTTTCTGTATCTCTGGCGCACGTGTCAGTAAAAGGCGATTTAAATTTTCGCGCGTCTTCTATGCGCAATGCCCGTATGCAGCAATGGTTGATGGGAAATGAGAAATAAGCGAATGCAGGTTATGCGAAATCGACCAAATAAAAACCAAAATTCACCGTTGTTCTGCATTATAAGAACTAAATAAATCCTTGCGACGATCAGTTAAACTCCCATGAACGAATACAGATCAAATTCGTACTCTTTAAGGCCACCAATTTTGCGTATTTAAGGATTTTCTTTTGTCTATTGTCCGAAAATTTTCTGCCGTATAAACTACGGTAGCTCAGCAGGCAGTCGGACATTTGCGAACTGCCAGCAACGCGAACTACGGTGGCCTGTTAGTGTTAGGAGCAATTATGGCAGAGCCAACTTATGTGCAGATAAAAGACATAAGGCCTGGTCAGAAGGCTTTGAATGTTTTATTCATAGTTTTGGAGATTGGTAGGTGTAAGAGATGTCGGAATTTTTTCTGTGTGTGTGTGAAGGTCATTAATATCATTATTTTTGTAGAGGGAACTGCCACAGACGGTACCGTATAAAGCGTGACTGCCCTGAGGTATAACATGAGTTAAAACCCACATCTAATTAATGCTCGTACAAATTTGCACTTGTAGGAGGAACTTCTATTTCCCGCTCGTGTGGGCGAGGTCGAAATTGCCAAACTTAAATTGTATTTATCAATCTGATTCCGAGTGTTGTCCTTTCCCTAAAGGCCATCGGTGCAAATATAATGCCTCCTGAGCCTTTAAGGAGTAGGCCTCCCCTAGGACCTGTAAAGACTTCAAGTAAAGCTGGAAGATTGGAAGTTAATAGGCCACTTTTTATTAGGTACAGAGGAAATATGAACTGCATCTGGTCCTTAGAAGGCCGTCCTTTCTGACTCTACCATGTCTTATCTTTTTTTCAGGCAAACCTACGAGGACGAAAGACAACCATGATGTCAGGTCATGTAAAATAGCCGACAAAACAGGCTGCATAAACATTTCAATATGGGATGAGGTTGGAGGACTTGTACAGACTGGAGATATCTGCAGATTAATAAAAGGGTAAGGCCAAGGCAAAAAACATCCGTTTCCTAGGTGTTTCACACAAAGAGTTGAGTGTCAAGTGACCTTTCAAAAACATCCTGTCATTGGCCTACAAATACCTTGAGGGCTGAATAAGGTGGCTCAGGTCTCTCGCTGGCGATCAAGAGGTCCCTGGTTCAACCCCCACTGTGGGTGTGAGATTCAGGCAGGTCTCTGCCTTGCATGCCTTACTCTACCTACAAGTTATGAATGGATACCAGACCTTGGAATTACCCAGGCTGTGGACTTGATTGAGCAGATCTGCTGATCGCGCTCCGCTGAAATGTTTCAGGATAACCCAAAGCTTATCTCGTCTGTTGATGATATCAAACTATAAATCCGAAATGATAAAACTGTGTCTGCTGTTTTTGCTATATTTATTTTGAGAACAAATGTCTGTTTTGTGTTGCAGATATTCCTCGATATGGAAAGGCTGTTTAACCTTGTATACAGGAAAAGGAGGCGATATCCAAAAAGTTGGGGAGTACGTATGGACAGTTGTTCGGAGTGAAATGGTACCTTAAATGCCTGCTATGCCCTTTGTTAAAAATTTTGAATTTGTAATTGAATTTGAATACTTTCAATTGCGTAAATACATACTGAATATAATTTTTAGCATTGCCATTGTGTATTGGTGGATTTCTGTTTAACTGGACCACAAGTAATTATGAACGGTGTATCCCTTTAAGAATAAGTTCAAAGTTCTAATGGAAATGTAATAAGTAATAGGTTTACAAGCAAATTGCGTAGTGTTATAAGAAGAGAATTGAGAGTAAATCAATGCGACTCATTAGATTGCCATAACGACATGACGAGCTGTGTTTCCCCTATAAACAAATTTTTTTTTTTAATGAAGAGTTAAATTACATACACGATTAAAGCTCGTCTGCAGGTTTGCAAAGGTAGTAATTTCAAACTCCTGTGTAAAGTCATGTCAGTTTCAGTGTTGGACTGACCCCTAATTAGACTTTTTTGTTTTCAGGTTCTGTATGACGTTTAGTGAAGTGCCAAATATGAGTGAACCGAATCCTGAATATATGCCGAATAAGGTAACCGTATGAGTTTGTTCATGTAGTTAGGCCCTTACAGTTGACAATAATTCAAAGTTGGTGGCGGTTGTGAAATCGTGAAGACGGAATGAAGGGCCACTGACTGGAACTGGATCTGAATTATTCAGCATGTGTTAGCCGTAGCATAACGCTTCTATTGCTAATGAAATTTACTGAAGGAGATGATAGCATTTGTTGTAACGTCAGTTGAGGTACTGGACACTGATTTATCTACTAGTTTTCAAACTATACGCAGTTCAAATTAATTTCCTAGTTGATTCAAATTTAAGGAGATTGCCCAATATTTTATGTGTAATGTCCTTGGTGACACTTTCGATGATTTCTTTTTTTCATATTTTCACATTTCATCTGTTCTTTAGGATGGAACACAACAAGGCCAGCAACCTAACCAGCCAACACAGAGGAGGTCACCAACGGAACAAACACAACAGTTACAGGAATCAACACCAGGTGGCGGCCCGCAAAATGTTCCTATGCATCGATCGCCCCTTATGGGTGTTCAGCAGGGTATGCCACCTGGTGGTGTAAACATTAACCAACAAATAAGTAAGAAAACATGGCGTGTATTATTGAATTCTCAACTTGAAGTCCCATCTTGCCACTTTGGTTTGAGGTTCAAAATTGGTCTCTCACAATCACATCCTTTCAAGCATTTTTTCTAAGATTTTTTTTTTTGAGAGCAGAGAGAATGGGTTTAAAGTCCCTAAGTCAAGGAGTGTTGGCAATTTTGCACAATATCACAGCGAAAATTAAGATGTTTGGTGCTGTTTTAATTTTTTCACTGTTCAAAGCTCACTTGGCACTTAAAAGTCATTCACCAGAGTCGCACTGCTGTTTCCCACAATCTTTGTCCCAGTCCTTAGAGCATTCTCACATATTCTATTATCCTCTGGTCTTTTTCAGTGAATAATGGACAGAGACATGCGCGGCCTCCTATGATGGTGCATCCACGGGGCCCGCCCCCTGGGATGAGACCTCCCATGATGGACCCAAATGGAAATGGCAGGGGAAGGGGGCGGAGATAACCCCCTCACTCTTTGAGACTTGAAAATTGTGTACTGCCTAAGGTCAAGTTTTATACCTTGCACTTTTGAACAAAATTTACAAGTTGGACTGGAGAAAGTATTGTAAAAGATGCATATATTTCTTGTAGAGTTGAGCTGCAGAACGAAAGAAACCTCTTTTATAACAGATGTGGTGAAAACTGAAATTGGCAAGCATAACTTTCAAAATGTGTTATCTTTGCAACTTATCTGGCTGAAGATGGAGTCCCTTGCCAATAAGGATAATTGATGCCTAACTGTAATGGCACAGAGATATGGTGGGGCAGCCTTGGAGGAGGAATACCCTCTGGACCCTGGAAAAATGACTCGTCCCTCGGAGGAGATATACTCCCTGGAGAACAACTCCTCAAAGTATAGAGAAATCGCTAAGAAAGAAGAGCCCTAACCTTTGGTATCCTAGATTCTGACTGCGGCAAATATCTCGAACCTTTTGTCTAAATTTTGTATCTGTCTGTGCTATTTGTCATGAACCCATTGCACCCTGTGTCATACATCCTGAATTATACAACGTGCATTTTTTGTAGCATCAAAGTGGTCGTCTTTTTTCATGACTGCCTTTCAGTTGGCAAATTGATGGTTGGGGTGAGACTTGTCAACATTGGGAATGGTAGAGTACAATCACATGTACCTCGCCCCAAATGCATAGTTTAACTCCTCAGTACTTTGTCTCCCTTTTTTCGTCAATTGGTTGGTCTTCCAGATGAAGACATTGAGACCCCTCTAGGTTAAACTGAGAGCAATAGTGTCCTGATTACGAAGGGTCACTGGGAAGGTGGTTGGCCAAAGAGCGCAAGCATGTTCTGAACTCTTGAAAATGGTGATAACAGATGAAGTCTATGTATCATCTGGAGATCACTATTCGAGGAACAACTGTGAAGAAGACCAAAGCCATGTGTACGTATGATTTGATGCAGCCTGGTTGTGACTTGTCTGCAGTATGGAGAATTCTGAGCACTGGGTCAACTCCCTCCGGTTAATTTTCGAGTTGGTATTTATCATACACACTGGTGGCTCGGGGAAGGTAGAAATATTGGTTATCGTATTTGTCCTGCACATTCAAGATTGTGACAATGTCTTCAGTAACGGAATCTCGGCGATTGATTATACCTGCAACATGGGGGCATCCAAGAAATCAATTTCAAGAAAAAGATTCGTTCCACATCGTAAGTAGCTTCCGTCAGGTATTAGACCAGATTTTTTTCCAAATGAACAAATTTACTCCTTGCTGCATATGGGGCGACAGCCACAGTCCAGCTTCAAGGCCCAAACAATGTGAGAACAATTTATTTGGAATTCATCTCTTAGAATTTGAGTCAGAAAAAATGGACACAAACACCTTGTACAATTTTAGTGGATTTTTGTGACAATAATAATTTTTACAAAATGAACAATGAAGTAAATGTAAAGTACATGGAGAGCACATTTAAAATGCAATGATTTTAAGTTCACCAAATGTAACCAAAGGACACAGTCTGAATGCAGACCGAAAAAAAATCCAAAACAAACGGAATCATCTTGTAACTTTTTTGAAGGTCATCGCGCTATCCTCTTTATGAAATCCGTCCACACTCGACCACGATCCAAAATTACACCAAAGGCTTTAAATGCAACTCACAGTAGACCATGTTCGCCACTTGATATTTAGCACAACCAGTGTTTTAGCCTACTTTTCACATTTTGACCGCCCCAGAACATTTACCTTCTCAGGTCCCCTTTAAAAGTCCAACCCAGATCAGTTTGCTTGATGAGTCCTGCTAAACATCTGAACATCAGAAACTTGTATATAAGAATTGCATCCCGACATCCAATTTATGTCTCATGCGTATTCCAAAATGAACAGATCTGTGACTCCAAAGCCTATGGAATAACTCTACAGTTGTCTTGTGGAGTAGTGGTCGACATCGATACTACACGCAACCGCAAGACCAGTCCCATTAGAAGGAATCTTCATTCAGAGAAGATACATTTGTTATTGCGCAAAATCCATGGTTGTGTAGAGGTGGATACTACTGCTCTGGTCCTTCGCCCCCAGGCACCAGCTGGAAATTGATGAAAGATATGAATTGGTATTTCAAGAGACTATTTTCCAATTGTAGAATATGCACTCCTTCAGCCAGAGAGCAAGACTACTCACTCTCAAAGTCATGCACCACAGCTCAAAGGCTGCTTTTCTCTATTTTCTTGCAAGCTTGCTGCTATTTCGAGGCAGCAACCAGGTGATCGGCACCTTCCGAGTAGTCATATATTTCGTTCATGCCCTCACTACCTCTCCAAACGACGTACGATTTTATAATCAATAGAGAAAAGCGTAGTGTCTTGAACACAATTTTGTGAAGAGGTGGTCTTACTGCATGTCACAACCCAACAATCATGAGTTTGACTTTTGAATGTCTAAAACTAGAACAGGCAAAGTACGATAGTCCAAACACAGACTTACCATTGTGATATTATTTCCATTCAATAAAATTTGATCTAGTTTGGTTACTCGCCTTCCATCTGGCGTATTTTCACTGAAATGAAGAAAGGAATTGTAGCTTTATGAGCTCTCAAGCCGATGATAGATACAGAAACTTATATTATGGTAAATCAAATACGCTTAAGATAAACGATACTTACAATTCTGTGACATCTTCTATCACCATATCTGATCAACAAGTTAAGGAACATGTGGTTTAAGCAAGAATTCAACAAAGGCTGAATAAAAACCTCTTTATCATGCTGAATAAAAAGTTCCTACATCCATGTACAAATTTTCAAGTTCATAGCTTTAGCGGTTAAGAAACGCGCCACTATTTTCGAAACAGAATACAGACAACGAACGACGACGGACACTGCGCTGTTGTATGGACTCCCCTAGGGTGAGCCAAAAAGGAGGACATTCTTGAGACATTATCATAACGAGTCAGAATTCGAGCAAATGACTGGCCCAGAAGTTGCGACAATACGTTTAGACAATGGGAGACTGCTGAAATGTGGAATATGCCAACTGGCAAAGCGAGGATGCAATCATTCCCGATTTCAGATTTCAAATTCAGTCTCCATGGCCATGGTCTAAAACCATACAGTCGCCACTTCCAGGCCAACTTCTTAAGTGTCGTATTGAAAAGGGATACTGACAAAGTCATCAAAACCTAATAACGTTCCAACAATTTCTTTGTCATTTTTCATTATGATGTGAATTCTTGATCCAATACATTTATCCACCAATTCTGAAAAGGGAAGAAAATTAGAATAGCTTCAAAAAAATAAAGAGAAAGGCCAAGCACTTGAAATCCCAAAATTCCTTCATTTAAAACATGAAAGCTGTTCTCCTGCAAAACCCGCATTTGAAATTGCCATTCACTTGTATCATCGAGAGAAACATGCCCAATTGTTGGTTTGGCCCTTGGGCACAGGTTCGGGACATGGCGAAATTTGGAAGCTGCATACACTCTTCATTTTCTTTTACTTTCTGCTAAAATGACGATGAGCATCTTCACATCAGAAAGTTTGTCCTACACAACAATGTAAAAGGATTATCAACACCCATTATTTTTAAATTTTTGCCATTGTTATTCTGTCTATAAGCAAATTACCAAGTGGTAAAAGTTGTGACGGGCTCTGCATGGAAGTCATGTTGAATTCTAAAAATAGATTACAGCAAATTGGTCGAACATCATGCAATCTCCATATTTAATAATCCTTTTGGAAAAAGACAACTTTTTTATATTTCGCCTGTTGGGTTTTTATGTGTGGGTTATTTGGGTTTGGGTTATTGAAGCCAATAACTATGTCACTGCATTAGAATGGTAAAATACGTTCAAGTGAAAATATCAATTCTTTTCTCTGCAAGGTGAGGGAGGGGTTTTTTGTATTCATGCGCGGCCAAGCCCTAACCGTAGTTCCTAAAATCATTGATTTCTCGGTCCTCACAGTATGGCAGTGTTGATTCAGCAGTTGTTTTGGCAAACACATATTTTTTATTTAGTTTCTGAAACCTAAAACGCTACTCAATAGGCAGCTAACAAGAAACTACGCATTTTACTGTTGTTGTCGACGTATGTGTACACTGAACTTGGGATGTGCGTCGGCCCCGTGTTGAAATGCCGTCCAGTGCCAGTTGGTGAATTTTTCGCTGATTTGTGCAAAATTCAACATATCTCAAAAGTTCAAAGATTGACCCTCGATTTTTTTTTCATTTTTGTGTAGCGTAAGCAACTGTCTTTCACGGGAGAATGGTCACTGTAAGAATAATTCAGGAAGAAATTGTATAATATTTCATACTGCAGAATCAGGGGAATCGGGCGTTTCCAGTGATATACTACACAAATGGGTTGTCCTCATAGTGCGCTGCTTGCAACATGGATTGCAAAGCCTTCTTGTTATATGTAGGTCGAGTGAGGCTTGACCACGATGATATCACCATCGATGACGCTTGGCAAGTGCCGTATAGCACTTTTATTCCTTCCGATAAGCTGACATCGAAAGACGGCGGAACCCCAGCGGCAAATCGAAGAACTTGAACCAATATTGTGGTCCTTTAAAAGGTCTTATTGAGGAGGGGGGAGGGGGGGGGGTTAAAATGCTCCAGCATGATGCCTGCGCAGAAATCCCCCCACAAGCAGCCTAACAGCAACTTCGGGGACCAGAGTGGGCCTGGAAGAATTTCCTAGCCCAGTGTAAAGAGTCGCAGAACCCTCAGAGCATCAACCCAAGAAAGGGAATCTGTTTAGGAAAAATATGACCCAAATCCCTTCAAGCAGTGAGACACCACTTCGAGGGAACAAGTGTGATGGTCCAATATCAATCCATTCCCCTCTGCCAGTGTTGAAGACCATGTATTTTGAGATTATACCTCTATGGTGATTTATAGCAACCGAACATTTTCACAGACACATTTATCCTAAGGGTAGGACCCCTACACCAATATTACACTTTCTCAACCCCAAGAGTTGACCTCACCCAATGTATGCCTGCCCTTATTAGCCCAGAAACTCCCCAACCCGAGCAAAATCATGAAGGCCATCGCACTATTTCGTCCGTCTTCTGTCATGGTACAGGCAACTGCAATTGCGCTTGGTGAAATCACAATATCTTTCTGTCTGTGGGATGTCAAAACAATCTGCCAGCCGCTTATGTATTCCGATTGTGAAAGCCTTCCCTCTTCAGCTGGTTATCTGGTCAGGTTGGGAAGACCTTGAAACAACCTAAAAATTAAACCAAGGTTACCACTAAAAACTTTGGAGACGACAGGACAGCCTTCGTAACAACCAACCTCTTCCAGTCGGTTATCTGGTCAGGTTGGGAAGACATTGACACAACCTTCAAAGGGTCTTAGCTGTAGAAGACAACATTACACTTGCGTTCTACATGGGTGATACAAGACAACTGATTTGGTTGTACCATGGTAATCATCTCACAAGGACGGACAATGGAACAACCAACCTTTGCCAGCTGGTTATCTGATCTCACGAGACTGGCAGTACACAATATCTACCTGACAACTCTTCAAGTACAACTTGAGTACTACCTGGGACCGCAGTCATCTTAAACGTGCCACCAAGTCAATATCATAAAAATACTTTACTTGATCAATTTGTCTACAGTGTGATTTTGGAAAGAAGCCCTCAAATTCCTTGTCAGTCCTCGTTTGATTTTTAGCCGTAGCAGCCAATAGCTGGTCTCAAATCATCCACAGCAATCAACAGAACATTGGGTTTCTGGGAATGTGCGAGACCTGAAACAAATGCCAACACAACCGAGATGAAAGTGGATACAGAATTCTGACAAAGATACTGATGATAACATCCCACATGCCAATGTCCAGAGTATTTTTTAAATTGTGCTGGCTCCTCAATTAGAAATTACTCGAAGAGAAATTTGTCCAAGAGACATTTCCAATAATCATATGGACAGGCCTCAAGACATTTCTAATAAACATGGGGACAATCTCTTCCGAGTGGTAGTCTGTCCAATTGACCAGGACCAAGTATCTGATTTATAGTACGGGCCTATATGTAGACTAGGCCTGTGGTCTGCTGGTATGACCCATATTTTGGGTATTGTAAAATTGTTATGACAAATGTATTAAAAAACTCTTACATTAGAATATCGATTAGTGTAAGAGGTATCTATCGATAAAATCAAGATCACTTTAAGGTAGATATTTCTTGAGATGAAAACGAAAGAACATATTAGTGAAGGCACATTAGCAAAACCAAAATATTGATCTTTGAGAAATTATTTAGGTATCAAACTTTCGTTTCTCTGCTCAACGTATTTGAAGTAGTCGTGATCGCGTAATAGCTGAGATTGCTCTGGGACTCGCTAGTCCCCCACGGGCCCGGCTATAAAACACCGGCACCCCGACATGCTCGGCGTCTTCGATGAGAAGGAAAAGGAGGTCCTAATCATCGAGATAGCTGTCAGCTCCGACAGACACGTCCTAGCACGTGCGGAGGAGAAACGATCGAAGTACTGTGGCTGTGACTATCTCATCTCTCTCATCATGTTGTCAACACGGTGGAGCAGCCAGGACTAATTCGGCCGAGGGTTTCTTTTATGCGAGTTGCGAGTTGCGAGTTACAAAGTGCGAGTTGCGAGTTACAAAGTGCGAGTTGCGAGTTACAAAATGCGAGTTACGAGTTACAAAATGCGAGTTGCGAGTTACAAAGTGCGAGTTGCGAGTTAAAAAATGCGAGTTGCGAGTTACAAAATGCGAGTTGCGAGTTACAAAGTGCGAGTTGCGAGTTACAAAGTGCGAGTTGCGAGTTACAAAGTGCGAGTTGCGAGTTACAAAGCAACTCCAGGTTCCGCCTCCTGAACATAATCAAGTATGGATGTCTTTATCAGTTATGGCTCTGGGTTGACCTCCTGTGGTGAAAGTTCAAGAATCCTTTTACAGCACACGTGGCATTACTTAGTATCAGTCCTGCACAAACAATAGTAAACATCACTGTGTACTACAGGATGTTGGTCCATTTTTAAATTAACCCAATCAAGGCTATCAATGAACTGTTAGGCCATGGACCTTTGAACTGTTAGGCCATGGACCTTTATACTATAAAGGTCCATGGGCATGGTATAGGCGTATATCGAATGAGTTTTCATTGCTGCTGATTACTAGGGTCAAATTTGCTCGTAATGGGCCTTAGCCCACAGGGCTCCAATTTTTAATTAATGGGCCTACTTTTAGTAACAAAACAATCATACATTTGCAAAACAGGTTTCTTTTTATAACAATATAAAATGTGGTTGTCAATGATCAACTGACATGACTGATATGACTGACAGACCCGTCCGTAATCTCACTTTGACAAGGCACTAGGCCTATATAGAGGCATATTGTGATAGCAAAGTCAAAGGCCAAGGCCAACTAATAACGGTAATGGGTTAATTCTAGTTGTCGGGTATATTCCTTTCTAATGTCGTTGATGTCCAGCTAGCTGCCCTTATATTAGTTAGACTGAACAATCTAGCCTCCAGTTTTTGGTTATTTTGCTAAAACTTTCCAACTCAAATTCTCAAGATCCTGCAAAAATCAGAAACAGTCAGCATGTATGATGTCTATAAGACATGGAGCTTCACCAACATCACTGAAACTGTATACACCAGCTTATAAATGCACACTGTGTATCAAATCATAAACAGTCACCCAGCTATGAATTTGGACCTCTAAAGTCGAGAATCAAACACGATCGGACGAATATTAAGCGAGTTCTAACACTTTAAGTGTTTTTGGTTTTGGCCCCCTGGTGGCCAACTCGAGAATCAAACTCGACCGATTTTTCGACGCGACACACCTTTGGCCCGCCCTCTATCAGCAGACCAAATTTCAACCCAAAATATTGTGTCGTTCAGAAGTTACAGAGGGGAAGGGAACAGCAGCGAGCGGCTCCGCAGACTGACGGGCTCAATAAGCTTAATCACTACCATCAATCGCACTTTGTGACTCGCAACTCGCATTTTGTAACTCGCAACTCGCATTTTGTAACTCGCAACTCGCATTTTTTAACTCGCAACTCGCACATTGTAACTCGCAACTCGCATTTTGTAACTCGCAACTCGCACTTTGTAACTCGCAACTCGCACTTTGTAACTCGCAACTCGCATTTTGTAACTCGCAACTCGCATTTTTAACTCGCAACTCGCACTTTGTAACTCGCAACTCGCATTTTGTAACTCGCAACTCGCAACTCGCACTAAAGTAACACTCAATTCGGCCTGGCTATGACTGTTTCATCTCTCTCATCATGCTGTCAACACAGTGGGGCAGTCAGGACTGATTCGGCCTGGCTGTGACTTCCTCATCTCTCTCTGTGACTGCGTCATGTCTCTCGCCATGTTGACAACTTGGCAGAGCAGCCAGGACTGATTCGCCTGGCTGTGACTGTCTCATCTCTCTCACCATATCAACAACTAGGCAGTGCGGCGAAGACTGATGTGGCCTGGCTGTGACCGTCTCATCTCACTCATCATGTTGTCAACACGGTGGAGCAGCCAGGTCTGATTCGGCCTGGCTGTGACTGCCTCATCTCTCTCACCATGTTGACAACTTGGCAGAGCAGCCAAAACTGATTTGGCCTGGCTGTGACTGTCTCATCTCTCTCACCATGTTGACAACTTGGCAGAGCAGCCAAGACTGATTTGGCCTGGCGGTGACTGTCTCATCACTCTCATCATGTTGTCAGCACGGTGGAGCAGCCAGGACTGATTCGGCCTGGCTGTGACTTAATTCCTCATCTCTCTCACCGTGTTGACAACTTGAACGCCCTGATAGCTCAGCGGCTAGAGCGCTGCGCTTTAGATTGGGTGGTCACGGGTTCGAACCCCGGTGAATGTATTTTTTCGATTTTTAAAAGGTCTTCTTTCCATTTTTCATCCATGAACGTTTATCAGGCGCGGATTCGAATTACATGTAGATTCAAACCCTGGCGAATCTTAAATCGTTTTTTTTAAAGCTTTCTTTCCACTTTCATCCATGAACGTTTATCAGGCGCGTATCCAAGGGGGTGCACCAGAGGCACGCCCCCTGATTGTTATAGAATAGGAAGCTGTTATTGACACGACGGTCGTGCCCCGAATGGTTATTGTTAGCACTGCGGACCCGACCGTCGTTTCCGCAATGCAGGCTCCCTTCATTGCGGAAACGACGACGTCGTGCCAACAAGAACGAAATTTGGTGTTGCGTACCCGACCGTGCGTGAATATAAAACATGGACCGGAACAACCTGAATACGGCTTACCGACCGTCGTGCAAGCAGCGATGAAACTTAGTATTGTGGACCCGACCGTACCGTGGCACGGCCGTCGTGGCTGCAAGTCTTACCCTGCATCACTGCGGACACGATGGTCGGGTAATGCTCTTACAGATTATGGCGCTGCAGACACGACGGTCGTGACACGACGGTCGTGTCAATAGTCACTTCGTATAGAATATTTTAAATTGGCCATGCAATTTTGGAACACACCTGTAGTGCAGCAATGTTTGATGAGAAATGCAGTGCACGCTCCCTCTTCTTCCAGTTCCTGGATCCGTCAGCGCTCTTAAACCATCATCATTATTATCATTATCAATATTATCATGAAGAAAACCCCTTCACCCGCGAACTTTTCAAGCTGAAGTACACACTGATTCTAGGTTTTCGAGCACTCCAGGGAATGGTTTGACTATCAGTCGGCGGAGCTTTCTAAATGCCCTGTGCATCCGCACTTTCGGCTTCCAAAGGAATCGACTCGAATCTTAATTCAAATCTGCCATTGCCGACATCATTGGCGCCAAAAACTATTTTTTTGACCCTGTTCACCTCGTCCACAGTTTACACCTACCCCATATGCACTCCTCGATGTAGAAAGAGAGAAATAATGTTCACTAATAACGATTTCTGCAAGTATTGTGAGGTGGTTTTAGACATTTCTACATGTAGGATTTAACATCCTGCAGAAAGAGGGGAATCATACATTTCCAGTGATATATGACACAGATGGGTTGCAATCATATTGGAAGGGCATTTTTAAAATGTTACGTCCTGTTAACGGGGCTCGTCATCATCGCATTCGAGAAAAACTCTCTAACGAGACCTCAGTCATTCGATTTGGAGCGAAGCCGTCAGGGAGCGAAACAAATTCTACCAACTAAAAGTCATTTGTGAATGTTTGACCAATTCGCTTCGGAAATACCGAAGATTGCCGAAGGTATCAAAATGGTGATAACTTTCTCACTTCTAGGGAAAATGATTCGAGATTTTACCTAATTTGTAGCAAAGTGCGGATTATTAGGAGAATGAGTGCTACAGAGGCTGACAGGAAGGCATCCCTGGATGTCGAAGTGTTCCAGTTTTATAAGCCAGGTGAGTTGATTGTCCTAAAAACGGCCATATATGACCGACATTTCTTCAATGTTTTTGTTGATATTCCTCTGTCTGGCTGCAGTCTCCCGTATATTGATGCATTGTAATGCACATGATGTGTACATCCTGGTAGCCAATGTTCATGCATGCATTTATGCATTTAAATAAATTTTCTTACTTTTCTTTTTCAGTATATGCTTTTTGTCTGTATTTTTGAATGTGTTGCATGAAGCCGTGAAGGCAAGAGTAGAAATAGAAGCCTTGTTAGATTGTTTACAAAAAATTGTCTCCCAATTGTGAATTGAAAATATTTTAATTGTAGGGCGAGAAAAAACGCATGATAAGATGTAAGTGATACTATGATGTGATTTACAACTTTGCGGAAGTACGTCCATTTTTAATTGTTGATCACAAATGTAAAGCTCAAATTTTCCATTTTTGATTAGATTTATTATAAAATCGCTGAATGTAAACCACCGCGACCGCAAAAATGTTCATGTTGTGTCGTCATCAACGAAAACGGCATCGAAGCGACCCGTCCGGGCGGGATTAAACCATCAATTTCTAGAAAATGTGCATTTCGATTCGAAAAACCTTACCGATTTATGAGAAAGTGACGTAGTCATTTGTCAAAAACAGCTAAAACATTATATGGTGAAATTTGACACGAGTTACCCTTTAAAAATAAATTATAGGTGAAATGAAAAAAAAAGAAGGAAACAGGGTGATTGCTGAATCATCACGGATGACAGCAAGAGAGCTTAGATGACTTGTGAAACAAGCTGTGAAAAGTACCGAAATTTGTCATTGAATCGGCCCGATTACACGCTCTTCGTAATGATGTGACCCTTTATAATATAGGTCAATTTCAAACAGGCCTTATGTCCATGTACATGTAGGAACCATGACATGATTGATATCAAAAATATAAGCGAGCCTTACAAATATATAATGTATTATAACACTTTCCAACTTTAGTTTGAAACAAGGGTTTAGTCAAAACTGGTGCAGTTCAACACTTAGCTATCCAGATGACAGATGTTGTCGACTTTTAACTCAGAAGTCATAATAATTCAATTACAATTTACATTTTACGAAATATTCTACCATATTTCTTATTTAAAATTGCATGTTATGTTGTATTCAATTGTCAACTCTGTACTCTGTGCTCATCCGTGTTAGTCGCGTCAGGCTCCGAGTCACCCCACGTACATATTTTATGGTAGGATCTCTATAATAAGGACACCCTTGCCCTTGGAACTGAAAAGTGCTGTCCTTTTAGAGTGGTGTCCTCATTCGGTTAGCCTCCTATGACCCTGTGCTGTACTATTACAATTGATGGAGAGAATTGTCTTGCTAAGGTGCAGTCCAGAGACAGGTGGGTATAAAAAGTATGATTATTGATCCAATCAAGAAAGTGTTGCTCATGTCTACTGCAGGCAGCCTATGTATGACAGAAAATCAATATTTCTTGTTTAAGCCATGTCAGCCAAAATACTGCAACTACATGTGTGCTAACTAACTACATGAACTAGGCACCGTCCCAAAACTACTTTTATTAAATTGTCTTTTCTGTATCTATCTCAGTTGGCTCTTGGAGTATCAGACGGTGTCACAAAGTACAGATAGTCCATGAAAATTAATCCAAAGATCTGTGGTTCAATCCTAGTCAAGGCAGCTTTAAAATATTTGTGAACTTATTTCATTCTATTATTCATGATTTTGTGATCTGCATGGAGAGACTTGAGTCATGTTTAGATTTGTTCCAATAGCTCTTCAGGTGGACAGAAGACAGAAAGAGCCCTGACAGGCAACAGCTGACATGTCATTCTAACTTTTTAGATGCTGCAGGAACAATACTTACAATTTTGTAAGCAGCAGAAAGATTCAACTGCATGTATTGTTTATATGTGCCGATTACCCCTTGATAATGTACACTGTAGAGAAGTACAGTGTTTCCAACACTCCACATGTACAGTGATCAATGCAACCATGTACAAGCACGTGAAAACTCACCCACATACATCATCTGCATGACTGTATCAATAAACTTGGAACTTAGTCAGAGCTTGCATGCACATTCAGGCCAAGCTGATTTCGTTTATATTTGTTTTACCTGATAGTGATGTTTGCCTTTTTTACAGCAAAAATACAAAGTAGGTTTCCTCAAACCTTTCCTCAAATAACTATAAATTAGAAATAACTGACTGAATGGTTTTGCCTGACATGCCTAATTCAAGTTCAGATTCTTATCAGTAGCCTCAATTTTCTGTGAGGGTGAAATGTTCATGTACCCTCTAGCGGAGAGCCTGTCATCAGCTACAAGACAGCCTTTGAACAGATCTGATGGAAGTTGGATGCTAAATCTCAACATACCAATCCACCGTCGTTCGTCCATCCTTCACCGCCGATAACTCCCCCCTGATTGGCCATCAGAAGGGCTGTTACTTTATCAGTAGTCTCCCTGCATTTCCTTCCTTTCCCACGCGTCAGAAGGGCTGTTACTTTATCAGTAGTCTCCCTGCATTTCCTTCCTTTCCCACGCGTCAGAAGGGCTGTTACTTTATCAGTAGTCTCCCTGCATTTCCTTCCTTTCCCACGCGTCAGAAGGGCTGTTACTTTATCAGTAGTCTCCCTGCATTTCCTTCCTTTCCCACGCGTCAGAAGGGCTGTTACTTTATCGGTAGTCTCCCTGCATTTCCTTCCTTTCCCACGCGTCAGAAGGGCTGTTACTTTATCGGTAGTCTCCCTGCATTACCTTCCTTTCCCACGCGTCAGAAGGGCTGTTACTTTATCAGTAGTCTCCCTGCATTATCTTCCTTTCCCACGCGTCAGAAGGGCTGTTACTTTATCAGTAGTCTCCCTGCATTATCTTCCTTTCCCACGCATCAGAAGGGCTGTTACTTTATCAGTAGTCTCCCTGCATTATCTTCCTTTCCCACGCATCAGAAGGGCTGTTACTTTATCAGTAGTCTCCCTGCATTATCTTCCTTTCCCACGCGTCAGAAGGGCTGTTACTTTATCAGTAGTCTCCCTGCATTATCTTCCTTTCCCACGCATCAGAAGGGCTGTTACTTTATCAGTAGTCTCCCTGCATTTCCTTCCTTTCCCACGCGTCAGAAGGGCTGTTACTTTATCAGTAGTCTCCCTGCATTATCTTCCTTTCCCACGCGTCAGAAGGGCTGTTACTTTATCAGTAGTCTCCCTGCATTACCTTCCTTTCCCACGCGTCAGAAGGGCTGTTACTTTATCAGTAGTCTCCCTGCATTTCCTTCCTTTCCCACGCGTCAGAAGGGCTGTTACTTTATCAGTAGTCTCCCTGCATTATCTTCCTTTCCCACGCATCAGAAGGGCTGTTACTTTATCAGTAGTCTCCCTGCATTTCCTTCCTTTCCCACGCGTCAGAAGGGCTGTTACTTTATCGGTAGTCTCCCTGCATTACCTTCCTTTCCCACGCGTCAGAAGGGCTGTTACTTTATCAGTAGTCTCCCTGCATTTCCTTCCTTTCCCACGCATCAGAAGGGCTGTTACTTTATCAGTAGTCTCCCTGCATTTCCTTCCTTTCCCACGCGTCAGAAGGGCTGTTACTTTATCTGTAGTCTCCCTGCATTTCCTTCCTTTCCCACGCATCAGAAGGGCTGTACTTTATCAGTAGTCTCCCTGCATTTCCTTCCTTTCCCACGCATCAGAAGGGCTGTTACTTTATCAGTAGTCTCCCTGCATTTCCTTCCTTTCCCACGCATCAGAAGGGCTGTTACTTTATCAGTAGTCTCCCTGCATTTCCTTCCTTTCCCACGCGTCAGAAGGGCTGTTACTTTATCAGTAGTCTCCCTGCATTTCCTTCCTTTCCCACGCATCAGAAGGGCTGTTACTTTATCGGTAGTCTCCCTGCATTTCCTTCCTTTCCCACACATCAGAAGGGCTGTTACTTTATCGGAAGTCTCCCTGCATTTCCTTCCGTTCCCACGCGTCCATGTCGTGACAGCACATGTGGCTGGTGGGATGAGGGGCTGTTACTGTTTTCAAATACCCAGGGTGAGCACCACACAAACGAGCGATTTTCATCGTTGGGACCTGTGAACGTGACGGAGCCATGACATGACTAATGTAGTTGGTATGTGGCCGCCAATAGCATTCCGCGAAGATGACGTCACTGCAGCTCCTGCCCTCTATTTCCCCATCGCTGAATTACAGGCAATGTCGGACAAACATGCGGTTTCGTAATGGATTCAGGCTTTCTAACTAGGGCAGTTAGATTCAATCTGGCACATGTCCGAGTGTTGGAAATACTACATAATTGTTCTGAATATTCCTCTCTCTGACTCTATCATGTCTATGGTATCATTCATGCTAAAAACAATGCAGGGTCAAAGATAATTGACTTTGAAATATGCTCAAATGCGTAGAAATAAGTGTCGATGTCCGACTGTCACGTGACTAAAACGTCATCAATATCTTATGCAAATGACCTTGTGAGCTATAAATAGTAACTTCGCGGGATGCTATTGGTTAAAAATTGCAATCACTTGTCATATTGTCACGACGGCTCAGTTACATGTTGCAGCGACTAAAATTGCTCGTATGCACGACGCTTAAAGGGTAACCTGTACATGCATGGGTGCTTTCAGTTATCAATACTCATAGTCTTAAGCCTGAATTCTATCAGTAAATATTAAAAACCCTTTGCTTTGTTTACATGAATTTCTAACTATTCAAATGTACAGCAAATCAATCAGTGATGTGGATTAACAATTTAATGATGTAATCAGCGTCTAGACCACTTTGAATATGAGGTTTGATGTATGTTTGATACATGTACATATGTTTGAACTTGGAGCACTAATTACAGACCATGTTTATTCAGCACAACTGTGAGTGGTAATTTACTTGTTACTTTCTGATACAAATTGATCTACTTGATTATTGTGAATGTGAAGGTGAACAGATAAGCTTTATAGCTCAGTGGGATTGTTACTGTTAGTAGTAAGGCTGACATCGCCCCAGATTTTGCAGGTGTTATATAGATTTTGCAGGTGTTATATCCTTTCACCCAACTTGATTAAGAATGACAGAACTGAGAAAGGTCATTCATTCCAGTATGGCATTCCAGTACCAGAACAAAACTTATGGACCTATTTTTGGTTTACACCTTATCAAAGGCTGGGCAATCGATGAAGTAATGAGCAACTTGAAAAGATTGATGTGTTGTGTCCATTTTCAAGCCCACCATAATTATTCAGATTATAACTGCTGACAGCAGACCTTTTGGTACATGTAGTATAGCCTACATCTAACCACCCGCCCTCCCTCTCATGGTGAAGGTCTAAATCCAAAAGGTCAAAATATCAATTTCGTTTAGCCGATAATCATTTCTTACCTTTGCTTGTGATTAACATTGCATTGTTGTCTGATAACTTACGGTTACCGAGCAACAAGATGCTACTTGATTTTGTGAAATCAATTATCCTTGGTATTGGTAACCATAGAGATAGCCAGAATGTAAAACTGCCTTAACCCGGACAAAACAGTTTCTAGTCATGACAGGAGTTGACTTGACTAAGGACCCCTCTCTAAGACACTGTATTTGCTCCCGAAGTTGTCATTTTCTTTGCCATCAACATGCAGTGCACAGATTACCCACAGACTAAAGCACCCAGCATGATGATCAATACTGCTGTTCTGTTTTTTGCACGAATTTGAATTCCTGTGCTGGATCAGACTTGCAGCGTGATTCAGGAGGAAATCGTGTGTCATGTGCGTGGCTGGTATACAGTCATACCTCAACCAACCCAAACCTCACATGCATGCCTGATAAGAGCTTAGAACACTGCAAATAATGAATCAAAAACATGATGATTTAGGTCTGTTTTAGCTCAAATGCGGTCTGTCATGTCTGTGGCAGTTACAGTCTAGGTTGCATGCTCCTCTCTGCCTTATGGTGAAATCCGATAATTATTTGTGTGATGAGGCACATATACACTAATGGTGGTCAAGTAAGACTCTCGAGTAGAGCAATCCTAATTGAAGCTTTATGGGTTTACTTGGGGCTAAAGGGTGGTAAATGAGTTCAAGGCCCTGAAGCTGAGGATGATGATGAGTTCTGTCGCTTTTTTCCCACTCACTAACGGGTACAGTTTGATAGAGGCATGCTCTGGCTGCATGTCTCTACCTCCATCAGCTCGAGGCAGAAGAACCTTTCACCACGTCTCTTCATTATTAGGTACAGGAACGGAAGGAGCATGCACCAGCCAGGTGAACATGTTTGTGAGTTCAGTCGCATCCTTGGTGAAGTTTTTCTAGTCAATTCCGATGCTGGTTTAGTTCAACCTAATCTTGCACATTGAATTTAGTGACTCAGAAACTGACTCTCTAACATCAACAGAATAACTTGACTTATAACTAGTTAGTGCAGGTGCAAAAGGTGCCTTGTAGGTACCGGTACATGTACAGTTTGTGTTAGGCTGTTTGTGTTTGGGGCGAAAGCTTCATTACGAAGATAGACATCTTACAGTGCACTGCTTGCACAACATACATCAGTACTGAATTGAAAATTAAATGTAGCTTAACACTTCATTTGGTGAGATTAGGTGTTGAAGAAATCCACATACTGTACATACATGTACATGTACCTTCCCTGTCTGAACTTGAGATGCTTGGAATTTAAAAATATAGCTTTAAAAAACATGTCATTTGGTGAGATAAAGGTATATTGAAGAAAGCCACATACATGTCGCCTTCCCCTCTGTCTAATCTTCAGATGCTTGCAGATGTTTTACAACCTCTCCTAGGAGCCAATTCTGCATTCATGGCATTGCTCGTTAGTCTCGACTCAGGCAAAATGCTGGGACTCGGATCATGAGAAATGACATAGGGGCAGCATCCAACACAGATGTCAGATGGAGCAACCGTCCTCATTGCTTTCATACATGTAGCATGACAACTTCCCGGCGGTGAAAAAGTAGATTGGCAGGCTTTCACAGAGGATGATAGCAGTGTGCATTGCTCTCGATATGTCACGTGATCGAAAGTTTCTTGGTCCCAAAGAACTGGGCCCGGTTGTTTTGGCAAATTGTGAGCTTCGTCATCGAGCTTCAACTGAGGCTTCAAGTCTCGTGTTTGTGGCTCTGAATGTAATCTTGCGAAACACCTGACATACCAATCATCGTGACTGGTGTGTGTCTGACAGCACTGTAATAAAGGATCAATATGGTCTATTTGCAGTTATCGTAAGTGAAGAATTCTCCTCTCATCTCGCAATCAATGGATGTCTTGACTTCCGTCTTGACACCTGATTTGCACCCGCGAAGTTGGTATTTATGTGAGAAGGTTGGAAATAATGGGGTGACAGTGAGGTATGGCGTGAAAAGATCTCGGATAGCATGAACTGTCTGGAGGGCCAGGGGATATGGTGATGCAGCACATTGTGACTGTGAGACAAGGGGGCAGGCATGCCTTTGGGGGGGTTCCAAGCTGCCACGGGTTCGCACCATTGCAAATTACATTGTGCTTTCAACTGACTGAGTTCGATGATAAAGCGTTTTACTTGGAAGCTGCTCCTTGAAGTTGATATGTCCCGAAGACTCTGCACGCCAAGCATTTTGAGTGGGGATTCCTGTTAAAAGTGCTTCTCTGAATCCTCCCCCCCCTTGAACTTGGTAACCTTGATGTTTAAGCACAGCAGATGCAGCCGAAGTTGCAGAGAATGCAAGCATGCACATCAGGAGTGATGCAGGCTCCATTTATTTTCACCACTTTCCTCAATCCATCACAAGAAAGACATGTTTCTTGACATGTTGATGGAGTCATCCATCATCTTTTGCAGCTGAACATGAGAACATTGTAATCGATTGCTGATTGATGTGTTTTTATGCACCAATGGGCTTCCTCTACCAATAGAGATGAAAGGTCTTGGGGCCCAATTTCTCACTGACCAATCATCCAGTAGTGGCCAAGATGCGTCCAAGGCCTCGAATCTTTAGAAATCCATTGGAATGAAAGTTAAAACTCTCAATACTTGCAGTTTAAAATTACATAAAAACTGTTGAATGGCCTCAAATTCTAAATAACCTAACACCAACTCCAAAAGAAAATTTTAAAAAGTTTCCTAATGAGAAAATACCAGCTGAAATTGCTGTTCTACATATTTTACATTTTGCATGTTGAGAAAAACATCTCACACTTCCGCAGTGCATATTTGCACATAAATGACTCTGTACACTCCAACATGTTAACTTTATTCAATATATTCTATATTGACTCTAGAGGACCTTCATGTATCTGTCATAGCCGATGAATATCATGATAGAGGCATCCACTTACATGGTGGACTAATACTTGAGATATATGAGGTAAATAAATGAGAAAATTGTGTAGTTTTTTCTTGAAATTGCTTGTTCAAATCTTCTCGAAAGCCTGACCTCGACAAATATTTGGCAAAATGAGATATAGAAATTAGCATTTCATGATGAAAATTGATGTTTTGTGTAAGACAAGTTATGGAGACGTAACAATAAAGCACAACCTGCAAACGCTGCGATGGGAAAGTCACGATGTGCGATTGCCAATCATCGGTCACATCCAACGGCAATAGTCATGTTGATATAATTGCTCTGCCTCTGTCGTTGGTCGCAGGGATTAAAATCAGTTGGGATGATCTCTCACCTAACCATCTTTATGACACCCCCCCCCCCCCCGCCCAACTTCGATCCCTTGAACTCCCAAAAGTCGGGTTCTTTCAAATACAAAATGATGTGGGCATCAATTTGAGGCAATTATATGCAGGTTCTAATGAGAATATGAAGAGATGTAGTACAGTGTTTATTCACCAGATGGACACACAAACAAAAATTGGCAGAAAATGACAGACCTTCTTCATTTTCTTGTAAGGATTGAGATTCAACTCGGATTAGAACAGGCCTGGGGCTACCTGACGGAGCGTGGTGCCTGGTGGGACCCATCCCAAATGCTTGGTTCGGATTTTGTCGCCTTGAATTCGAGCACTGCAATATGGATTGTGACTGTTTCTCACCATCTTTGAATTCTTCTACACTAATTCATGTAATTGGGACCAGACTTTCTAATTAGATATCTTGAAAATTTCATCGTAATTTGATTTTAAAGCACCCGATAATTACGAAAATTGGGTCACAGAACTTATCGAAGCTCAATCGAATTCAAGTTTGGAAAAAACTTATTTCTACCGATTGAACATTATTAAATGAAATTTTAATTTACCGAATTAAAGAGTTTGCCAATATTAGTTATTCAAAACACCCCTTCTCGCTCTCCTTTAAGGGCATGGCATATGTGAATTTATTGAACAGTAATCATTTGAGTTGAGAGAAAGTACAAATTCAAATCTGAACTCCCCGCTCCAAAATGTGTCATTTTCGATTCTCTTCAATTGCCTGTGGAATTCTTATTTTCTTCTGATATCTCCCCCAACTGCACTTAAGAAGCTAACACAGAGCAATTTGCCAATTTTGTTTTAGCACGGTAAGCCACAGCTTTCCTAAGCATAGCTGATGGTCGGGGGTATTCCTGGTTCTTCTGTTACACACGCTGGAACGCAGACCCATTCTGCAGCTTCTATTACCAGTAGTTTAGTCGGATTAAATACTCTCTAAGAGACCGATTCTTAGTGTGTTTGTATGTTGGCATTGGCCCAGCCTCTGGAGTCCAGCTTTCTCTTTTCTAAGCATCGTACATTCAGGTATCCGTAGGAGAATACTGGAGTCTATACTGGTACTATTGCCTGGACCTCTCATACCTAACCCTGACTTGCATGCAGTTTTGCAGTGAAAAAAAGTACCCCAGAATGATTTGGTCAAATCTAAGAAGTTTCTTCCTGCCTTTGCCAGAGAATCCCTTTAAAAATGGCGATTGGCCTGGCCGGACTTTGAGATTCAGATCTAGACTTAATAGGATCCGGAAGATCAGTGATGATCCCAAGGATCCTTGATGTGAGTTGGGCAAGAGTTTGAGCAAAAATACAAATCATTGGGATCACACGAGTAGCACCAAATGCATTCTAGCTAGGCCAGCACAAAATTTCATTCTTAGCTAGTTCTAAGCTGGCAGATGCCCCTGTGTTACTTTTCGAGTTGACTGTTGATTCATAGCCGTAGTCAGGAAAGTGCCAAGTTTGTGGAGATAACGCACCCCATAAAGTACTAGAAGTAGCAATTTAAGGTATTAATTTATATAAATTGCTTAAGGAATGGATGTACTCTTTTAGAATTACAACATTAAATGGATGAGCAGATGCTGCTGCTCATTTGCTCGGCATCAATTACGCATTTTATTCGTTTATCCCTGAAACATGTGAAAAGGCAACCAAAATTGATTCAGAAATGCAAATTTATCTTGATTGTGAAAAATTATGTACGAGGTATGATTTGGTGACAAAGTTTATTGTAAGCAACAATAGGGAGTATTCGCAAAGCTCTGGAAACGTCAACGTGAACACCTATCCCCATTGTTCGAGCCCCTGATAACTTTGTCGAACAATAGGATATTCGTTCGCGTTGGCATTTCGGGGGGGGGGCTTTGCGAACAACTGCTCTATCATTTGCGGGTTGACGTGAACACAGCAAGAGGGAAAGGGGTAAGGAGTGGTGTGGTGTGTGACCTGGTCTCAAGATCACAGAGTTGTGGGTTTGATTCCCAGCACTGCTCGTATGCAACTCTCAGGAGAAGTTGTCACACTTTGATTGCTTGGAAGCGATTCTTGCAATCAATGAATGACAGAAAACTAAGATTATCATCCAAGTGGGCAGCATCTTCCAAGGGACTCCAGCCCCTCTCACCTCTGCCCAAAGATCACACTTTCGTCAAAGAGGAAGACAATAGTCCTGAGGTTTTCTGTCTTAACAAAATCCGAACTCTCAATACTGTATGATTATCTCAAAAAGAGACTTCCCAGATTACATGTACATGTACATTGTTAGCATTGATTTCCCCTGTATGTAAATATAGCGACGTCATGTCGAGACGTATAAAAATTTTATTGATAATCTCGGTAAATGTGGAAGTTCGCTGACATAGCTGCCAGGTATCGATCTGTGAATCGCTGACTTGTTGTAACAAGCTATGATTTGACATGGAGTCGTCGTGTATTTTCGACTTAATTAACGATGTGCTTATGTCAGTGGAATAAGAAATCACTTAACCCTCATGTTTTGTGTCATTTTTCTTAAGCCTGAGTTGTTGGGCTGAGGTGGATTGTATCCCGAAGAAATCATCTCCTTAAGTCCAGCCATAGCAGTGATGAACACGTCACGTAGCGTTAGAATGACATCGCTAGAGCTCACCGCGGAGACAGCATTCAGCAATTCATATCTGTAGGCCAACAAGTCAGTTTTCATGATGTTGTATGATGCTGCACTACCATATCTTGATCATCGAAAAGAGTCTTCGGTTTCAAATGCAGGATCATTTGCAAGTCTTATCACCGCATTGAAGATTCTGTGATATTGTGTTAAAAAAGAATTTCTTGGATGGATGAAAAACTACGATAAGAGATGTGAAGATTTCTGATAAAGATAGTATCAGGTAGAAACCAGATCAGGAATCGCTCACTTTAAGAGGATCTTTGTCAGTTTTTGTCCCCAAAAATCCTCGAGATACTCTGGAATGGAAGTTGGGAAAGTGGACTTGGTTGACTTTGATGCAGATAGTTTGTTGTGCTGTCGATTTACGTGCCACTGACTGCATCTTTCATCCACCTTCGAAAAAGAACTGTGATTTTACCTGCTTGCTTGAGTTCAATTTTGGATGCGAAGTCATACTATTAAAAAGAAAAGAATTATTCAGCCATTGTGTCATTATGATAGGAGTTCATTCAGTAATGCTCCTTATTTCAAATCACGATGATGAAAGTTTAGAGTACGCTCCTGGCATGGGGCAAAACCAGTATCCTGAATTGCTGCGTTGGTTGCTGGTCGTGAAATTCCTGAAGTGTTCTCACAGCAAAAGCTTGGGGCAATACCAGCAGGCTTCACCTCCATTCCTCATGAAACATATGATTCGTGCAGCTCTGGCCTGATGCTATTTGGGTTATTATGATAGAAGTTGATTCAGCTTGCGTAAAGTGTTTTCTTTCTGCTTATCGTATTTATTCGTTTACTTCCTTAGCCTTGTACATACAAATTCCACGCTTGTAATATTGGGACGATTTATACAAAATTATAAATAAAGAAGAATTTCATACCAGTTTTGAGGAAAATTACCTCGTGAGGTTTTGGTTTATATCTTGCTCAACATATATGATTCACATTAACTTGAGTTAGTTTGTTCTGCGCAGTGTTGTAAAATCATATGTGAAATGTACGTATAATGTGAACCTGGTGCTTTTCTCATCTCAACTGGACTTGATTATGATGACGATGTACATTGATAGCCTATCATGTATACGAATACCCAACTTCAACGTCAAAGTGGATGAAACGCAAACATACTCAAAATCAATCTAACATGACATTCCTTTACAATACATGCATGCACTTACACATGCAAAATGTACAGGTATGGCTATCAATTCAAGGTGAATAAACTGTGAAGTCTTTACAAGTTGTAATACATGCAGAAATCTTGATGTAAGACCAGCTGGTTTTCGCCAAAGGTACCTTCTCAAATCTGTACATTCTGATGATAAAGAGGAAAGGCGTACTTGTGCGTTGGATGATTCGATATACAGCGTCGATGGATGTATGAAAGTCGTGAGGAACTCGGGAAGTGAACTTGTGTGGAATTTCATGAGGAATTGGACTGGTAGTGTGGACATTCATGAGGAAGTGATTTGCTGCGTGGAAATTCATAAGGAAGTGAACTTGCAGTGAGGAACTACATGAGGAAGTGAACTTGTGGTGAGGAAATACATGAGGAAGTGAACTTGCAGTGAGGAACTACATGAGGAAGTGAACTTGCAGTGAGGAACTACATGAGGAAGTGAACTTGTGGTGAGGAACTTCATGAGGAAGTGAACTTGTAGTGAGGAACTACATGAAGAAGTGAACTTGTGGTGAGGAACTTCATGAGGAAGAGAATTTGTAATGTGGAAATTCTAATGGAATACGAGTCAGAATAAGATGATCCGTCTCTGATGAAGTATGTGTTTGTGTGGTTCGATCTTGTTTTGTTGCCATGAGTTTGAGACAAAGTTGATGACTTCAGCGTTTGACATTCATCCAGATCCTTCTCGCGTATGCCTATGAGTCTTTGAGCTGTCAAGGAAATTTTGTTCAACACCTTCTGGAACTTGACGCAAAAATCATCAGGCACTCCCTCTCTCTGGGGCGCTCCGTCTTTCTCAGACCCCTGGATCCACTCGTGGTTGGTGATTTCTTTCCAGTGCCTCCAATGACATGTATGGCACAACCCTCTTCCTGCACAATTCTTCACCATCTGCTTTCTTTCCTTCGTATGGTCAAGGTCCTTGTTGTCACGCAACCCAGGATGAAATTTGTCAAGTGTCTGATATCAAAAGCTCATTCCTGTTATTTAGCTGCTTGGATTAATAATACAATCCTCGTCATGATCAGCCCTTTATCAGCCAATCTCGTTGTTACTGTTGATCCTGTGGAATTATCTGCTTGTGTCATCGATTTCCCCTGGGCGGAATTCGTAATAAAATTTGCAAGTATGTATTTGCCTAATAAGGTCGCTGACTGTGATCAGTCCTTCATTAGTGACCAGTGGCCTGGTCAGCGTTTGTAGCACATTACAAATAATGGCTTGGTTCGTCCAAGGTCTCTGGGTATAACTTACAAAGGTCTTTGGTCTTTCTTGAGAGAACAGATGGGGAGAGGGTAGCCCTTTCCTAGTGACCATGATACTGTGACGCGGTAGTATTCTTCTACCAGCTGACTGATGAAAGATTCAACCTTGCAAACCAAGTGTACAAAACGGTGTTGGCTAGAGGCTGATCTAGGGGGTGGCACTCCAGATGTGTGCTCTCACTAATTTGCAAGAAATCGGTGATTTTGCACACCTTGCCCACAAATGTTATTGGGATATTGCACATGATATGTCACACTCTCTTTCTCAGGGGCACCCGTCTTTCTCTGATTCCTTGATCTGCCTTCAAAGACAATGTTGAATGGAAGCCAACTCTGGATTCCAAGATTATTTTCCAATTCCGTTTAACGAGTCTAAACTAATGTATTATAGACTCGTTTGCTCAAATGAAAAATACATAGCTTGATATTTGGTGCCAGCTGGCTGCTCTAATTTGTTAATTTCTGCATCTGCTGAATCCAGTTTCCAACTTCAAATATTGTATCAGAAAAGATAAAACTGCTATTACCATAAAATCAGAACCGGTTGTGCCAATGATCCCTTATTCAAATTGTGTGTGTGGGGGTGGGAAGGGGGTGCCAGTCCGATAAAAGGGCACATTTCCAGTCATGGTTACTTCAATCTAGCTGACTCAATCCGATTTAATACTAATAGCTGGGGAGCTGGTCACCTAAGTCTACTGAAAGGCCCAATATCATGCTGGAAGATCCTTCATCTGGGTGAGGTATGTGTCACTGCCTTTTCTATGACAATGCCATGTGACTTCAACCGAGGTCACTCTGAGCATCTTTCGTCTACCACAGGCTTTTCATGCCCAACCTGTATGATCTGAATCCTGCATGCCCTGGGATAGACAATCGGCACAAAGAGTCTCAGTTGAAGTCTCCTTCAGTGACTGTAAAGAACCAGGATACTCTTTCTTTGGGTCCAACGCCGATTCAATTACAAGACTTGGATCAGTGCAAAGTCGATACCAGCCTGAGCCCAGGTAGACCAGCAGACTTGCTCAGTAGGACCATGGATGAGGGAGTACTCAAACTCATCTTGAGTAGTCCTGCCTGATAAGGTGGGGGATTGCAACGCTGGTTCAACATACTCGATCAGAAGTCCTGCCTGATAAGGTGGGGGATTGCAACGCTGGTTCAACATACTCGATCAGAAGTCCTGCCTGATACGGTGGGGGATTGCAACGCTGTTAAACATACTCGATCAGAAGTCCTGCCTGATAAGGTGGGGTATTTTGGATTGGGAAGATGTTCACTACTACTAGACTAGGACATGTCCTTGGGAAGGGCACGTTAGCTTGACCACGGTACGGTTCTGATCTGATGTTAATTCACTCCATGTCCACGCTGGATCAACAGAACCATATCGCTATCATTTTGGATTAACTGGTTGCAATGACGAGATTTGTCTTCCTTCCAGTCTCTGATGCCTCTAGGCTGTTCCGTATTTTACGACAGGCCGCCTACAGTCGGCCAGGATCAATGGCACGATGGAGTTAATTTTGTCTTGTTTGTATCGTAGACTGACGAGGTGTCATATTTATTGGATATTTCTATACCGACACCGCTCAAATATGCCATACCGATACGATATTTGTTCGAGTATGTGTGTCGTCCTTTGATGATAAAACATAACAGAGGATGCCATGTTATTATTACGTATGGATTTTGGATTACATTACGTGGGACTTGTGAGGATTTGTTTGATTCTGTTAGTCAATTTCTGAACGAGTCTAGCTATACCGGTGTGCATGTACATGTGCGTGGCTTACGTGTGTACATGTTTGTGTACAATCTGCTATGAAGATTGGATTTTAGTCATTCCTAAATTTCATTATGTCAGTTTCATTGGCGTCTTGGATTATTTAGGCCTGTTCTTGTGATAGTTTGAGTTATTGGGTGATATGGGTGATGAGCTCATATTGAACTTCTTAGGATTTTTCCGCTGGAATTATTTTGTGGTAAAGGTCAAACCTCAAAGGGAAATTCCATTGACTGTCAAGGTATTCAGTTTTGCTGCAGTTGTATGCTATAGAGTTTAGTACTGTATTTTGATTTACGGAGCTGTCTTGTCATTTTGCTATCAAAAATCAAACTTGCAGAGGTGGATTCTGCCAAATCTAGTACAGTAGGTTTGGTCTGAAAGGGGGTGGCACTTTCATTTGTGTTCAGTACTGTTTTTTCCCTGTGCTTGTATAGTTAGTCCTGCATCCGGTACAGCAGTTTTCCCTAGCAGGGGAGGGCGGTCTGTTGAGACCTGCACTGTGCTGTCGTTCAAATTGACAATTTGCATCTTTCATGAGTAAGTCCCAGCAGGTTTTCTTTTATACCTGCTTATCGCTTCTCACTCTTGTCATTGAGTCAGCAGAATCTTTTTATATCTATTGACCTCAGCCCCAGTGTATAGATTAGCTTATTTGTCTCATCAGCCTGGTGTCGTATAGCAAACGCCTTCATAATGTATAGCCCATTTGCCTTGGTTACATGGCGTGTTGGTGTGGTCCCTCTCGGAAGCTGTCATCTTATAGCTAGCTAGCTGTAGGGAAACTGTCGATTGACTGCTAGAATCACAATACATGCAATATGGAGGTTTTCATGGATTACCCTCTATTACTGGTGATATGTTGGAATCCATAAAAGCTGTTTGGGAGGTCTTTTTTGTTTCTTGGATTATAGCATCTAGAGTGAATTTAAAAAAAATGCTTCTCAAACGTGAGGGCAAGTGAGGATTGAATGAGTTCTCCAGGCAGATAAGTTTCTTCCGTCATTGCAATGTCGTGATTTTGATTGACTTCTTAATCTCAATATTATTGTATAGATTTACTGATTTGCCACGCCAGCCTGGTGTCATATAACATACTCCTGCATAATGTAGAGTGTATTTGCCTTGGTTACACAGTGTGCTGTGGTCCCACTGTAAAGCTATCATCCTCTCGCTGTAACTGGCCTATTCTTGACGACATGAAACAGGATTGGACAGTGGATGATCCTGTTCCGTGGTGAATGATCGTCAGGGACTTCTTGCCACAACTGTCCTCCCTTACAAGTGGAACTAGCCTGCTTTGGACTGCTGAGAATACCAATACTTCTGCCGATAGGATTAGGCTGCTCCAAGTCAATTGGAATTGGAATCTGTTCAAGTGATCTTTTTGTGTTCGTGGATTATGGCATCACTGGAATGGATACTATTTGAAAGATGCGATGGATGTATTGGTTGACTTGGCTTTTTTTTCATGGAAGTAGTGCTTTGTCATGGTTCAAAAGGACAGGCAGTCCATGTTACAGTAGTCTTCAGCCTGTGATTTCTAAGTATAAAAAGTATGAAGTCTTTTACAGGAGTAATGTCATATCGGTGTCATTAAGGCTTACAGACTTCAAAGCTAAAGTACATAATATATTCATTTGTCGGTTGCCATACAGATATTATGGATTACGCTATACATAGCATTATGCTATACCAAGCATGTACAACGTGATTAAAGGCTGTGGCATTTTTATGCTAGCGTACCCTAGATGGTGGTCTGTTTCGTATCTGTTAGCATTTTAGATTTGATCAGGTTGAATTGTGATGATTTTACATTATATTGGAATCAGTCTGAGCATTGCCTGATAGTTATGTTGTCTCCCAACGGTGGGGCTTCTGTGGAACTGGCTGATTTCAATACTGGTTTTGCCCAGCTGTGAATTACACACACAGCTATCAAATACTCTTACATGTACTCTTACAATTTATTATGTTCCCAAATTCAGATTGACGGTTCGACAGTGTAGTGTTCTGTTCCCTTATCACTATCAACTGTCATTCATTTTCGCTGTTGGAGATAAACGCAGCCAGATATTCATGCCGTCTTTCATGAGGATTTGGTAACTACTGGTTACAATTCATGGCTCGCGACTGTAACACAAATATTCTTGAGGTATTTCGGGAAGCTGTCACATTGATATTTTTTCACTGTTTATTTGTGTACTAATTCAAGAGGCAATTTAACTGCGTAGATGGCATCAAAGCTGAATAAGCTTTTGACAAAATAAAAGAACATTTCAGATTTGAAAGGAACTACTGCATTTTCAAGTGATTCCCAAGCGGCATGAAGCTTGATCTTTTTTCTCGGGGGCAAGGCAAACCAGGTCATTCACAGGCCCCTTCCCTAACATGCAAAGGGGTAGTCACTCTGTGAAAATGACCCGATGCTTCAGACAAGGTAACAAACGGGGATGACCATGTCAAAGTGAAAAGAACAAGTTGGTCTGCCTCATACTTTAGGCATACTGGATTACAGTCTTGGTAATATGATGAAAAAGGAGATCTCACATCCCTTGTTGACAATACTTTGAAGAAACCATCTCATGTTCTTAGTAATCCAAATGCCAGTGGCGTAAGATGACATATAAGATAAGGAGCGTTGCCTCTGTAAGAAACATATCAGATTCTTTTGAAAAGGGCAAATCACTACGGAGATGAGATGTCAATTATGGAATAAGATATTTGTTTTCGCTACTCAAGAAGGTCATTTTATGGAGTTCGTTGGGTCGTTCAGAAGCCATCAAAATCGGTACCATTTTCTTACATTCAGGAGGACTAGTTCTGTTTGGTGATTTGGCCCGGTATTTTAAATGCACTTTTTGTTCATCTTTCCATGAGTCGTTTTTAAACTGCTGTTCCTACTGGAGAGGCTGCCGACTGTGATGGCTTGCTTTCAGGACCAGTGGCGACATCTTTAGCCAAATGTACGACCCGCAAATTGATGTGAAAAGTTACGGATTGTCAAAACCTGTTGGCATGATCATTGATTGAAAATTATCTGGTGAAATCGTCGTTTCTGATTAACCAATCCTTGAAACCAATTTGTGAACATAGCTACTCTTCTTCCTGCTCATTCTTTCTTCCATGCCTCTATTTATGGATTGTGTGGGCTTCACCATGTCATAACACATTGATCTTCCTCGGAAATTTTATGTTCCACGTTTGTGCCTGGATGCAGCAATACTGTGGATGTAAAGGTACTCGATGCATTTACAACTTTCCAACAAAACTCGGCTTCTCTCTTGTAACGTGGAGAATAGTTCTGGCTTCTTTTCTCAAGGAGATTGTTGATGTTGTTTAGAATTTATGTGTGGAATGTTTACTTTGTGCTTGTAACTACATTTTGTATTAGCCAGGTATGGCATTTTTTGCTCACATTGCAAAAGTTTGTGCCTGGCCAGTTCTGGGTTTTATCTTGAGGGAAGATTCAATGGAACTGTAGCTGAGTCTAATACAGTTTTTTGCTTCTTCATGCATCTTTATCATCCAATATCTCCGTCTGTCAGTGATTTGTGGCGACTTTTCATGATTACCATTTACCTCTTGCATGTTTTGTGGTAATGTTAATACATTGGTGATTCTAATCGGAGGACGTTCCAATGCCTATTTACTTTCGATGCGATTTTCTGCTCTCAATCGAGCACTGACATATCTCCAGTTGCCAGCAGCAAAAAAAGCTTTAATGGCATGATATCTGCGTGTTTAGTTTGACGTAATTCCTTTCTTCATATCTCTGGCGCATACATATTTCATCCAATCGTCATTCTCTTCTAAGAGATGTGAAGAGTTCTTGTCGGGTTTTTCTCGGCCTAATGGAGGATGTGGAAAAATAATTCATAACATTGTGAATCATGTAATGCATTAGAACAGTGCATGTACCCATACATGTTCGGGCATGTAGGTGATAGGGGGTAGTTAGAGAAACTTGTAATAATCAATTGGCTCAAAATGATGTCAATAAAGTCACAAATAATACCATCAGATTGCATGTGCTCACTTAGTGCTTACTTACAAATGGTCATTGCCAGAATTGGTAACATTTTCTATGTCACCTGTTGTCATCAGTCCCCAATTATACTTATAGTCAAAAGTTGATTATAATAAGTTTCTGAAAAGGTTGGCTATTTGCATTCGGGCAGGATTGTACCACTACATGTCACAGAGGAATCGGTTACTTTGAGATTTGAGTTTGGATATCTTTGAATTTAAGTGGCGTTTTTAGTTCCATGCTGGGAAGAGAGGTTTTGTGTCTGAAAATTCGTATGAATATTTTTTCCCCCGACAACTCTTAAAAGAGTAATTTTTTGTCGGAAAAGTTTTCTTCAATACTTATTGTCTCTTCACAGTCAGGAAAATTCTGAGGAACACAACAGGATTTGAAAGTGCAGCTTCCTTCGAATAAATGTCTGGTATTTTGGATCAGAAATGGAATAAATAGGATTAAAATTGACAAATTGTGGCTTTATATGTTTGACTGAAGATAATGGAATACTCCTCCTTGGATTATTTATGTAAGATTGAATCGAAACGACAACGTTTGAAATAAACGGTTTCCAGGAGAATTCAGTAAACCTCAGGGATAATGGCTCTTTGGAGAAACGTCGAACTCAACATAGACAGGATTTGGGAGTACAGTAGCTATGAATCTCCATATGATGCCCAGCCTTCACCTAGGCTAGGGCGCTATGGGGCATCCGGAGGGGGTGGCTACTTTAGCCCGTCTCATTTTAGCCCTTCTCATAGCTATAGACGTCAGGCATCATCCGGGTCGCGTGACTTGCAGGTGGAGGCGTATTACTGGTCAGGTAAATATCCCAAGTTCAACAGTTCTGATAAAGAAAACTTCTATGTACATGTATACTGGTGGTGCTACACCTTTCTGTGTTTGACCTTCATTTTAAGAGGGAAAATCTAAGGTCATAAAACTGTGGTATTCATGAATTGAGCTTCCACTGACATAGCAACCAAGGCAGATCATTTTGGGCTCTCAGCTGAGTGATAGGCCTGTGGCCTGTAGTAAGGTTTGCGAACATAAGAGAGACATGTTGTGTTTTCAACATTGATCATGTTGTAGGGACCTCCTACTCTGGCTAAGTTGAGTCCAATGATATATTTGACTTTGTACCAAATTTTTATAACAACTGCCAATTTGAGTCTGTTTAGCCATAAAAAAGATAGCAATCTCCGCTGACTCGTGAAGTGTGACTCAAACTTTATGTAGGTGCAGCATTGATGGAAGCTTAACGACCAGATAGGATCGTCATTGAAGTCAAACTGAGACATCGGCAGATAAATTATGGCATGCTAACATGACTGCAGCAAAAATTGTCACGAGTCTTGCTTCTTCTTCTTCATCTGCGGTTGCTCTTGTTAGCATTTGTTGAATGCCAACCCAGTCTCACAAAGCTGTGATAAGAGTTTTATGTGAAGGGATGCCAAGTAGGTTTTGGCGACTATAGTCGGTATCGGGCAAATGGAGAGGATTGTCATTATCGACTAAAGTCGAGAACGGGCTTCAAAGGTAACTTGGGCTGTCTTGTCTGCGGCTAGCTATAGTAATTTCATGGCTAGAGGGTTGAACGCATCTTCTTATCATTGATAAATCATTGATAAATCACTCGTTATTCTCATTCTCAGTCTTGTAAAACATGACCAAAAATATTTCCATTCATGCGTCGCTGCAGAATTCCTGGTCGAGGATAAACGTGCTGATAAAGAGCAAGCTTGGTACAGTCTGGTGCAAAAGTTTATTACACTATCAATTGAACTGACTGGTGGCAGGATTGTCAAGATGCCCACCATGGGTTGACGAAGGCCAGCTTGGGCTTACATTTGTACTTCTTTCCTATGAGTTGGCCATATCGAATACAGTCCTCATTTTCCTATTGAGGCTATGGACTTTGGCTGTACAGAATACAAACTTTTTCTTCGATGATGTCATGATGAGCAATCTCATGTACCTTTCATTATCTTTGAGGCTTTTTCCAGTCAGGTAGACTTAAGTGAAAACTCTTCCGCTTGGCATTTTGCATGTATCGCCTCTTAACATGTATTTCAAAGATAGCGAAATCCTCGATGGGATTGGATCCACTATCAACATGTGAAGCATCAGACTGGAAAAGTAGATAATGTGGTTCAAATCCCAGTCAAGGCAGCACTATTCTATTTAAGCCGTAAGTTATAAGCATCTCATTTCTTTATTGATTGACCTAGAAACTTCCAAAGGTTATGTTGGCTAACTTGGTGACCTTGAAACACCAAATCACTCCATGTGAAGGTCATGATTTGACCTTGACTCACCATCTTTGGTGATGACCTTCACATGGACTGATTTGGTGTTTCAAGGTTACCAAGTCAGCCAACAACACATTGGAAGTTTCTAGGTCAAGCAATAAAGAAATGAGACGCTACCAAACATGCCTAAAGCTAACAACTTGAGCAAAATAGCACTGCCTTGACTGGGATTTGAACCACATTATCTTCTTTCCCAGTCTGATGCTTCCGAGTTGCTGACGGATCGATTCTCATCGAGTATTTCACTATCTCTGCCACCATGAATAAATAAAGACTATGGAATGTGAATTACTCTAAAACTGAGCCAAGATTTGAACTCCTCACACAGCCAGAATTATTTACCGTTATTTCATAAATTAGTTTACCGTTATTTTAAACATTTGCCATTCTTTTATAGTAATACCACTCTGCTGAGTCTGGACATACCAGTAATACATCTACATGTACATGTCTGTGTACATTAGATTTCATTACCTCATGTGCCGCACTCATGTATATATCACTCAGCTGTACATCACATGTATGTTTACACCACAAAAAGCCACTATATTCCTGTATTGATTAACTGTGTGGAGCCCTTGGCGCTGTCTCTGAATTGATGAAACAGTGTGGAATCATTACATAAGTAGTATGGCTCAGGGGATCCAGGATGGTTGGAAGGATCTAACCTTACTTATTCAATTCATTAATCTTGTCAACTTTTTGTCATTTCAGGTACACGGCGCTCAGAAACAGTCCGTGCAGCAGAGGTGGTCCCTTTGCTCAGGGAAAGAATAGCCTTCCTTTCCGGTAAGTGCAAAGGGGCAAGTCTGCACATCAAAAGTCAAGATATGTTCATTACTTTAAAGGTCAATGCGACCCACTAAAAAGTCAAGCGATGATTTGAAGAGATGAGTTTCATCGAGTGATGCATGAAGGCAGTTTTATTAGAATTTTGGTTTCTAAAACTCAAAATTCACTAAATGTTGGTGTTAAGAACTTTCCGTTGACCAAAACAAATTGGACCATACGAGTGTCATTCATATCACTTGTTATTGATGTTGATTTTTAAAATGGAATTTGGAATACAGTAGAACCTCTCTTAGCGGACACCTCTCTATTAAGGAAACCCTTTCTATTAAGGACACTAGTTTTGGTCCCAAATTGGTTGTTTCCATTCAATTTGACCTCTCTAATCAGGACACCTCTCTTTTAAGGACAGCACTTGTCAGTCCCAAGGGTGTCCATAATAGAGAGGTTCTACTGTAATTTTAGTTAATCTTTTTTGGTCTTCAAGGATTTGGCTTTCACTATTTTGTTTCATTGTGATGACTTTCAGGTGGTCGTGACCGGAGGGGTGGGCCTGTGCTAACGGTTCCTAGTCAAGCCCAGCCAGACAAAGTGCCATACGATGACCTGAAGACGTTGATGCTGTACCTGGCCAGTGTGCCGGAGTAAGTATAGGGGGCGCTGGACACAACTAGCTACATCTAGAAGCCAGTCGGTCTGTTAGATTGAAAGAATGGGATATGAGCCCTAGAACACTGAGCAGTGTTGTATTGAATGTCCAGATGAGAGGGAGGAATGGGGATTTTCGGAATGCCAAGATGAGCCAAATATTGCTGTTCAGATTTGGGATAGAAACAGGATTCGGGAGGAACTGAGGATTGGATTGAATCTGGGTGTTTCTTTTCAAAGACAGGAGATCGGGACATGTTTCCGTTTAATCTCAGTCCCACATTTTATCATCTGCTGGCCAAATCTTTTCTCATATGCAGTCGCCACCGCGGTATCCTCCTTGGTCGCCACCCTGCCTATTATGAAATATCATCTCTGCCGTCGAAAAGAATAAAGACGGCTCATGAATTTCTGCTGACATGAATGAAGCACAAGTGAAGCCAGCCAATCTGTATCGAAATACACCTACTCAGTCCATTTGGCACCAATCCCCCTCGTCCCAGGGGGCAGATGCTCTGAACAATTGGTTCATAAATCATGCAGAGTGTCAGACAATTCTTTCGAGAATAAAAAGATTTCATGGTGTTGGGTTCGTGGGGATTATTCATCGTTAGCATGTGGTGTGGTTTCTTGGGTTAGCAAGGGCGGGGAGATGATGTCATACTTGTTACTAGCATCGCTGTGAGAGACTTATTGCCGTGGTGGGTTACATGTAGGTGTTGCTGCCGTAAAAAACGTTGAAAAGTTTTGACCAACCGCTCCAATGTCAATTTCTGAGAAGACTGTATGTTATCACTATCAGACTCTTAGCACAGAGCTTTTGCCTTTGCCATTTCCCGTTGCATGATGAAGTAGGACCAGTGGCATCTGGCCATGCCTGTAGTCGATAGTGGTCTGAGAAGATGAGGGTGATCCTTCAGTGACTTGTCCAAGAGAGCTTTTATTGTCAAAATGTTAAGATGCCCTGGCCTACCATGGCTGATCAGCACATAGGCTACAAAGGTTCCCCTGGCCTACCATGGCTGATCAGCACATAGGCTACATAGGTTCCCCTGGCCTACCATGGCTGATCAGCACATAGGCTACATAGGTTCCCATGGCCTACCATGGCTGATCAGCACATAGGCTACATAGGTTCCCCTGGCCTACCATGGCTGATCAGCACATAGGCTACATAGGTTCCCCTGGCCTACCCTACAACTTCTCGCCTTTCCCTTTTCAGTGAAGGCGTGCGAAAGGAAGGTTTTACAGTTGTGATTGATATGCGAGGTCTAACGTGGCACAGCGTCAAACCAGTGCTAAAAGTGTTACAGGTGTGTATGTTGACAACCTTCAGAATCAGTAACTGAGTGCCGGACCTTTTCAGTTCCATTCCCGATACCAGAGTCAAAATGTTATTCACTGTTTTAAGACTTCGTTTTGAATGTATGAAGGACTGTGCCTCAGTTTCATTTGGCAACCTTTTGGGGTATCAAACTCATGATGTTCCGATTTTCAAAATCAGATACCATAATAACTAATGGACCTCGTCGTCACTCTTTCCTTGTTTCAATTTCAGGAGTGCTTCCCCCAACATATACACCATGCCTACATTATAAAACCAGAGAAGTTCTGGGAAAAACAGAAAACCAGCGTTGGAAGTTCCAAGTATAAATTTGAGGTGAGGGTTGTCAAAGTGGTAACGGCGGGAAAGAGGGTATTTTATGTTGAGATTTTCTTGAGACAGGTTTTGATATCTTGACTGAAGACAGCAAGTTTTATTTTTTGGGTATATTGCCCAGAATTCCAACCGCGAGGCCCCTGCTTTGAGCCACAACCAGCTGATATGCAGTGTATCCAATCAAGTTGTGCGTTGAATTTAGTGCTGCCATCTATGATATTCTAATCAAGTTGGTACCATTTGTATACCTATTGACATGACCATTCATTGTGAAGCTCTCAATGAGCACTTTCTGATGGTACCATTTGTTCTGTGATGAATCCTATCATTATAATTATAGCCCCAGACTACATTAAAAACAGGAAGAGGCCTGTTCTTTCTCAAACTGTGTGTTTGCTTGTTTCCAGACCAGTATGGTAAACATTGACCAACTCCACCGCGTTGTCGACCCGTCCAATTTAACGCCAGATTTTAATGGAACGTTAGAATATGACAATGAAGAATGGATTGACCTCAGATTGGTAAGATTTCGGCTAATTTGCTATTATCAAGTACCTTAGAAGTCTTAGAGTTACAGTTGTTCAACTTTTGTCAAATCTACTGAATGACGTGAACACTGTCTTCGTCTGTTTGCCAATGCATGTTTCCCTGTACCACTTGTGAACGTCTAAATCGCATTGATTCATTTCATACAAGAAGTTCTGTCTTCGACATTTGCCTGGTCAACTCTCGGATATTTGACAACGATTCTCAATATTTTCCTTTTCCAGCAATTGGAAGACTTCAGTTGGAAGGCTACAGACATGTTGGGGAAGTTTGATCATTTACAAGAGGTGATGTCGAACCCGGAAATCCCCGATAACCTCCATGGTGCTAAAATAATGATCGAAGATCATAATCACTTAAAGGCCAAAGTGTTTAAAGCCCCCGTTGAATATATGGAGGAAGAGGGCCGAAGAATAATGCATCGGATAGGAGGAGCCAGCGGTTTATTTGATGGCAGGCCTCCCGGTAGGTGATATTAGTGCTTGCAAGTTGATGAAGCTAACTTCAGTTGTACCTGATGTGTTAATGATGCCTTTGGTGTCAACATTGCCCATGACCTGAGACAGATTGTGCTTTGAAAGTGTGACAAAAGGTGTCTCTGATATGACTACTATGACTAAGAAGAAGAAGAAGATGATGAAACGCTTAAGATATCAGTTTGATTATCTATCCGATTTGTTTCAGGTGCAGCGAGCTGGATCGGTGTCAATCTCGACTTCCAAAGTGCCATTCCCCATATAACGTCGATCATCGACAACCTACACGCGTCCCGCCAAGGTCTCACACAACTGTGGCAGAATAGGAAGACGAAACTCGAGCAATGCTTTCAGTTGCGCTTATTTGAGCAGGATGTCGAGAAGGTATTGGTTCATTGTTTATAAATGACAGAAATATTTGGGGCGCTGCTACAGAGCTAAAACCTCAGAACCCTCAGGTTTTTAGGCGTATTGTGCAAAGATAACAAGAAAATGTTGACAGATGTTGTGGCTTTTCAACTTTGTGTTTGAACTCTACATCGCCGACTAACTCAAGATCGAAAGCTGACTGCTGACCTGCACACTGCATGCCATCTATTAATATAGAGTTCAACTATAAACTACGTATGTATTTTGTGGTTAGGTCTGGCTGATACCTGTTTCCTCGGGGCTCTGAAGATTGACGCTAAAAGTGCTGATGTGCAAATTTGAAATAGCGGAGGTGAAATTGGTCAAGTCTCAGTGGAAACCTACATTGTGTGACACCTTCTGGCACTGAGTGCAAATGAGTGACGTGTTTCTGTTCTTGCCACAAGAAACAGCCGTGTCAAAGCATCTTCTGACAGGATTAGTTGGGGGATGGGGAAGGGGTGCGGATGAATATGGGGAGTTTTGAAGTAAAACTTGAACTCTTCTTTCTTCCAGATGTTCGAATGGCTTAACCACAATAAGGAACTCTTTCTAGTCAACTATACTGATGTCGGGTTCTCACAGCAGATGGCGTTAGAATTACAGGACGACCATCATCAATTTACGGAAAATGCAATGGTGCGTAGAAATGGAGCAAGAAATTTAGCTTGATGATAGGTTGGAGTGTAAATGTTGTGAAATAGAAGTCGAATACTTTTTTCAATCTGAATTTTTTAGCTTTGGACTCTAATTGCATGGTAGATATCCTGTGTCTCCAGACCTTGGTAAACCTCTTTTTCAGACTTACTTAATTCCTTATCGTCCCTTTTCCTAAACCTTATTGTGCATGCAACTTATCCTGAAGCTGTGAGAAGGTGACAGTCTAGGAGAGAACCCTTAATTAGAAACTGTGGTGATTTGTGCCCGGTATGAGACGTCAACTTTCTGCGCACTGGCAATTCTGTCCTTGGGGTCTACTGGTGTAGCACTAGAGTATCATGAACTGCCTCTGAGCCACCACTATACTATCTAATTGACCAGCTGCAGTTTACTGCAAGCACATCACATCACATCACATGCTGTTCACAGATGGCAGGTTCTCTGATTAACCCTCTAAGATGGCAAGAGCCATTGCCAGTTCAAGAGGGGGACACAAAATTTGCCACAAATGAAAATTTTCACTATATGACATATTTCTGATTTCATTCTTGAATAACACTTGTTTCAGTGAATAATGTTCAGTCTCTTCAATGTGTTCCTGCTTAATCCCTTATTTGGTGTGCTGAACTGTTTTATTTTATTTCCCTTCTAGCATGTAAGGATGGTAGAGTTCTCTCAACACCAGGCATCTGTATATCTTGTATCAGTTGATAACCAAATTGGACAATTCTGCCCTAGATGACATTTTAGATCCTTTAATCCCATCCTTTGTGTGTTATTGGCAAGCTTGGTTCAGAGTGAATTTCGCATGAGCATTTCCCCTCCATTTCCAGTGCAATATCAGAGTATTTGATGCATTGAATCATTTCTATGGAATTCCAATATGCAAGTTTCTGAATGTAAGCCTATTGGCCTATGTTCAGCTGGCCGACTGTACCCAACTGATCTGTGCCCGAACAGCCAGAGTTGAAGTGAAAATGTGAAAGTAGGCTTAAATGCTCATCATGCGGACTTCAGTTTGCTCTGGTGAAGAACTGAATACAGAGAAGGGAAACCGTGTTGAACAGAATGAGGAACCGGCGTTAAGATAAATGCCAGTGGCGGCGCCACAATCGATCGTACCTTCTGACGCCATGACGTCATTTTCTGGTCTGTTGACGTCGCATGAGGTCAATCACGGGAAACCATTGCGTACATTTTTGCACAGGATTTCAACAACAGAAAACGTGCCCAATAACTGGCATCGCGCATATTTTCTGCAAAATTATCTTAAGAAACTGATAGCTCAATAGATTTAAAACAGGAAGATGCAAACGTCGCCGAAATCGGTCGAAAATAAGCGATCGTTTTCGGGCTCAGAAATAACATGATAATGCATTGGAAATGGAGAGTTTTGGGTTGATCGATTGCAGCGCCACGCGGCGGATAAATCGCGCCAGTTCCTCATTACAAATTCTATAGTCATAGAAAAGTTCTCAGAAATGATTTGCTGTGGTCTGATGGAGCTGATTAAGATATACAGATGCTTGATACAGGCCGGTGGTCTTACTTTCTTTGAATGTTGGTCTCAATGCCCTATCTATCATATCTACAACTACCTATATTGACTGTCATCATCATTTGTATGTCTATCATCATTCGTATCAACCCACTAACCTCGTACATCTGCATGAAACAAATACTAAGCATTGTCACACGAATAACATAAGTGCCTAACTCATTTTTAGGCCAAATTGAAATTTTCTACAGAAATGGCTCCCCATAGTAAGCCGCACAATCTGGACGATATGCCCGAGTCAAACAACCAATCACATCGCAGATTTAAGTATATTCACCTTACTCAAGCATTTGACATAGGCATTTTTCTCTCTGACATTTTTGAAAATTTGAATAGGTTTTCTTTGATTTTCTCAAAAGTACAAAAAATGAGTTACATGTAGGCACTTATGTTATTCGTGTGACGGCATTTAATCCATCGTGGGGAACTGGTTATTTGTCATTTCGATATTTTATCTATCTTGTGTTCATTTCTCGCCTTCATTTATTTTATAAATTCTACTTGACTAATATCAAGAATAAGCAATTCTTTTGTTTTTCTTGCTGATGCTTGCGTCATGCCTTCATCCAGGGCGAGAAACTTTGAACATGTTTCGGTTAAATTTACAGATCTATTGATAAAATTACGTGTATATAAGTGTGGTTGTAAAATGTTACACTGGCCTTGCGACATGCTTTATTTGCATGAAAAGTTGGCACGCATGTTGATTTCCCAGGAAATCATGAGCTGCCTTGTCTGCATGCTGTCCGAAAGCTTTAAAATCAGTTTCATTGTGTCAGATATATTGGAGTTTGAACAGAAGAATGCAGTTTTATGGCATGCAGTTTGTGGGAAAGATCTCTCCCTTTGGGAATCAAGTAAGATGAAGAAGGCACATTGAAAGTTGAGGTCTTGGTGGTTAGACATCATTTTGAGATAATAAGCCTGGGGATTTGAGGTTATCATTGGAATAATGTAGATAATATTTTGTCAGTTCCACTCTGTTTCTTTAATTCTTATCTGTCTGATCTATTCCAGAATGTTTGTGTGAATATCAACCGAATCCTCGACGTGGCTCAGAAACTAAACGAGGTCGGCCACTTTGCCTCTCAGGCCATCCTAGCCTCCGCGCTCAACCTCGATCGAGAGTGGAAGAGTTTTGCCGCAGCCTTGGAGGATCGGAGCAGCGTACTCATGATGTCCGTGACATTCCACAAACGTGCAGAAGAGGTAGGAATACAGATGACTCTTTCAGCCTGTAACTTTTGATCTGAAAACCGAGGCGAATTTCTGTAAATCAGACTTTCAAAATTGGCAAACGAAAGCACAGATTTCAGCCAATTAAACTAAAATTGATTGAAAAAGAACGTCAATGCATTGTCATATGTTTCTTTCCAGTATTTGAACCAGTTTTCTTCCTGGGGTGGTCAACTCGAAGGCCTCGAAGTACCAAGTGAGATTCCTAAACTCGAGGAAGTGATATCGACCCACCAGACAATCACGGAGAGCATCAATCAAGCATACACTGAGGTTAGTATGCCCTTCCCTCCCCTCCCTCAATGTCTGAGTGAGATTTCTAAACTCGAGGAAGTGATAACAGCAACAACTCAATGCTAATCAAACTGTCTTCATTCTAGGTCTGCCAAGATGGTAAAGTTCTCTTGGAGTATCTACAGACGCCCGTCACTCAGAACAGCAACAACTCACTCACTGCCAAAGCTGATTACTCTGAGGGCGCCGCCCATATACTTGACGTCATCCACGAGGTGCTGGCCCATCATCGACAGCTTGAACAACAGTCGCACACCAAGAAAGTCAAGCTCCACCAGCGCCTCGGGCTTTGTCTCTTCCAACAGGATGTGAAACAGGTAGGTGGCAGGATCTCCGCTCATAGGTTGCCATGTTGCTAGTGATCAAATTGCTGTCATATTTGAGTTGAGAGGTGAAAGTCAAGTACAGCATCACTGGCTCTCTATAGGGCTGTGAAAAAACATGGGCGGATTTGTTGTCAGTGAGTACCTCTGAAGAGAAAGTCTGTCTCAAAGTGAACTGATTCATACAAATACTGTTCTTGACAAGTGTGGCTAAACTCCAATCGTTCGGACCAGGTCTAGGTGGAATTTTTTTTATTTTGCCTCTTGTCCAGTTAATTGTTGTCATATCTCTGCCAGGAAGGTATCTTCATGGATCGCGAAGTCCAGGTGGCCGCTCGTGAGGAAGTAAGGATGAGAATACCTTGTAAGGGGAAGCTCCCAAGATTGTTTATGAAGACTATATACCTTGTTCCTTTGAGATGTAAACCTTGCATGCTGCCGAATCCATTATTGCCTCTTTCCATGGAGTCCGTTCTTACAGAAGGAGTTTGCTCCACGTCACACCGTCATCGCATTGACCTTTCCTTTGAGGCATAGAGCACGACCTAATGTCTGCTCCCACTGGTTCAGTGTGACCAGTGGGATCATTGTCATGATCCAAACCAGTCGACCGCGCATCTTCATTCCCAGGAATGCATCCCCCAATCAGATATCCCACATCATTCCAGATGGCTTCCTGATCCAGCCCAATAACTGCAGCGGTGACCTAAGTGGGGAAAAGCTCAATCTGAATCAGATCTTCAAAGTATTCCTGTTTTCAAATACAAAAGCTATAACTGAAACCTATCCGGGTTGTCTTGTTTCAGGTGTTGGATTGGCTGAACAACCACGGTGATGTCTTCTTGTCCAAGAATACCTCCGTCGGGAAGAAACTATCTCGGGCCAAGGCTCTGCAGAAAAGTCATGAACAGTTCGAAAGTGTCGCTCAGGTAAGGAGAGTTTTAATGTTCTGCTCAAATTGGAGTTTTCCTCAGTTCCTGGTGGTTGAACAAGGCGATACAGTATGCTGTCAGGCTCCATGATTTCAGGCCATTTGTCAACTGGCATCGCTTCCCCCAAAGGATCAGGTTCTCATGACATCACTCATCATCATTCAATGGGACAGCACACATCCAGTTGAATTTTTATTACCCCAGCAGCGACACCTTTCTGAGATTGGGCTGTAGCTCTATACCACGTCCAGAATCAGATGGCTCGCTGTACAGGTCAGCTTATGGTCTCGGTCAGGAGAGGGACAGTTCCCATACTGTAAAAAACTGTAAATACTTCAGGTCTCTCAGAGCCTCATGGTGGCGAGGGGGCCAGTTTACTAGATTGGCTGTGTATTTTCCCAAGATTTTGAAAGGAGTAATTCATTACGTCGACCAGATCAGAGAGATTTCAGGAGTTTCCTCAAGTTCTCCCATTTGGGTAAAGTCAAATATTTCTTGCAGTAGTGTAGAAATTCCCTCATGTAAGGATAGATGGCAGTGCTAATCGAGCATCTGTCAGTGTAGCTCTTACAGGAGACAAGACCACAATTGATTTTTTAAGCCTTTTAGCAGTTAAATTGTCAATGTTTGACCGCGACGCATCAAAGAATGCGTCAAGTAGTGAAACTGAAATTCGGATATGATATACGGGTTAGTCTTGCGAGTAACTGGTGCGATTTAAATTGGTGATTGACCACGGAAATTTTTTTTTAAATTGACAAGTTTGACACAAGTGGACATTTTTACCCATATCGGCCATTTTCACTCTAAATTTGAACCACCAGGTTGTCGAAATTCAAAATTATTTTTTTTACCAAACAATTTCTTTATATCTGTAGACTTGCCACAGCAAATATTTTTTCAATACCTCTCCAAATATGTACTTGAGAGTAAAAAACATGCACTCGTCTAATTGATAGGCCTCGACCCTCCAACCTATGAATATTCATTAGTGGTCTTGTCTCACAGTGCTGACGTCTAAAAATGCTCTTTAATTCTCTGATAGAAAGATATGAAGTAGCATATCATTTCTATAAAAACAGTGGTTTGTTGCTCTGACTAATGTTATTGTTTATCTTAAGATGTTGTGATTTGCTATTAACAACTGTTACAGCAGTTTGAATGGCCGAGTGCATGCAATATTTTTAACTCGAGTTATGATTTTGATTGAATAAAACTGGATGTAAACTGGGTGTGAAGACTATACATGTAGGCAGAAGCCCGGTAGGTCATAGTCACACAATACATCAAAACCATTCATGCTTGTATGACAGGTATTGATCCCTCATAGCTCTGTTGTCACTGGGACAAAGGACTAATTGAACTGAGTTCTGATTGATGTGTCAACAATGAAACCTGTTAAGTCCTCAAAAATGATGATTGACATGTTAGTTTATTGATAGTAAGGACTCATGTCTTGTTATTAAGTGTGTTCAGATTGCCATTGATCTTCTTTGTGGGTAATTGTCTTCTTTGTCGTGGTTGAAATCTAGTGGCATCCACTTCAAAGTACTGGCTCAAGCCAAGTCGTTGTTTCAACATTTCCCTCTTAGTTGTCCAATTCTGAAAGCTGGTTCGTAAATTTTTTTGACATTGCGTTTTGATGAATATTTGATTTATATTGATTGATTTGTACACAAAGCACCGATTTTCAGACTGTAAGATTTATGTTTTGTTAGGGTTTCGTCCAAGATTTCTGTGTCAAACCCAGACTCGACTTTCTGCCTTATCTATCACTCTCCATTTCTTTCCATTTTTCTCGTTTTTGTCAAACTATCCATTATTGCCGACACGCGCGTCATGTTTTTCGACCCCAATAATCTCCATGACTCACCGGTACCTGTCAGAGTGCCGGCCGCGGTTTTTCCCTCAAAGATAATGATGACATAGCATTATTTATGGGTCTCTTAATTAAATTGTCAACTCAATCCATTTCATGTTTTTATTGGACAATTGCATGTGTTTGTATTGCGTGATGACTGGGCATGTTACTGGGGTCATTGTACTATTAAGAGGAACACTTTACTGTAGGACCTCTCTATCAAGGACACCTTGGGACTGACAAGTGCTGTCCTCATAGGGAGGTGTCCTGATTAGAGCCATGTCAAGTCTGACGTTGTGTGTCACAAGATGAGAAGATGAAGAGGAGAAAGGGTTAATTTTGCCCTCATTGCCGTTGTGCTATGAGATATTAATGTGCAAAATATTTCCTAAAAAACAAGACATTACCCTTGGTTAGTGTTAAATGATGACTTTGATGAGACCTTGGGGTGTTTTTTTTTCTCTAATGGATATTCCATGCTCATAATCCTGCCGTGATGCATCCAGTATAACAAGTAGTTGACTCAGAGCAGGCCGCTTCTGTTTGACGTCCGATTAACGAGATTTGCACAAATTATTTGATGTCTCTATTAGGATAAATGAGGTGAAAATGATATCTTTATGCAAATTTTAAGATATTGAATCATTTTGAATTTGCAACAAATTGGTTTTGAAGGTAATGTTTGCATCTGCATTTTATGACCAGTATTGAATAAAACGTCTTTTGAGCGGTTTGTAGTATGAGAAAAAAAACTGATTCGTACAAAAGATAAGAATTCCAAATCATCACTCACCATTGGCCAAGAAAATCACAACAATTTGAAATCCCTCTAGAACTCCTTATGGATCTATAGTCCATCCTATGCTTACTGACATCACATGCACACTCAATGCATGTTTTCATACTGGGCAATCTGTCCAACTAGAATCGAAATGGAGCATTACTCATGCCAGGACATCAAGCGTACCCTTGGCCAATTTCTATAACAGTTTCGTGCATGTCATGTGCAGGAATTTGATGTGAGGATTAGTCACCTCCCATTTGGGAGATTAGGTATGGAGGCACTGATCGTGTTACTCATACAAGATTGAATGCAATCAACAGCCTGTGCGATAATGTGCGACCTTGAGTGTTCCCTCTGAGGGAGGGCTGCAGTGGCTGAGCATCAGGTGCGGAACTGTTGCACTTTTCCAAGGAACCCACAAAATTCATGTTGGATGCAATATAAAGTGTTATCAATTGAGAGGAGATACAAAGTACATGTATACCCAAAAACAATGGTGAATTAAAGATGACATTTTCAAAAACTGTTTCACAGGTAGATTTATAATCAACTTCGAGATGGAAGATTGAACGACAAGCTTTTTCCATATGAAGATCTTGAAAGTAGGACCAAGAAGCTTTAGTGAGCAGCTTTAGTCTCCCTGATCAGTTTAACTACCTAAAATTTACTAAAAATAGATTATGTCCAGTATTATTCAGTCCACCAATTAGTTTGGTGATCACAGCATTGATATTGATATTGACAATAATGAGATGACTTGGACCTAAATCTGAACACCATACTGATTCTGGTGTAAACTTATCCGTCTTTTTTTACAAATCGTCTTTTCCTGGCATTCACCTTTTGACAGAAGAAGATCTTCAGGTGAACTAAAGATGACAATATTAAACTAGATTTGTTATCATCATTCAATGTTGCTCTCTCCTCTTGTTCATTTTATGGAAGATCGGAATGTCCATCTTCCCAGAGTCTGTCAAGAAAATAAGTTCCAAATGCTCGAGAAGCTGTACCGAAACATATCGTCCAGGAACTCGATGGTGCAGCAGTTGACAGGCAGTACTTGTCCGATTTATCTTCCAGGGAGAAATTGGATTTGTCACAACCAGCACATTTGAAGAGACCAAGTCACAATCTCTCATCATGGTGTTGGATGCATAACTAACACAATGCCTCCCAACAGGATCGCTGCATCATCAAGGTGCAATGGTGTCCTTGTGGTTTGGCCCAGTGTTTCAGAAGACACTGATGTCCTTGTCACAACCACCACTTTTGAAGAGACCAAGTCACAATCTCTCATCATGGTCTTGGATGCATCACTAACACAATGTCTCCCAACAGGATCGCTGCATCATCAAGGTGCAAGGGTGTTCTTGGCCCAGTGTTTCAGAACACACAGATGTCCTAGTCACAACCACAACATATAACAAGGATGTCGTCCTTGCCAATTTAGTTTCCAGTCTAACTTTTCTACTAACCATTTTCGTTTCATTAGTTTTGTTCTTATTAACTTCTGTTCTTGTTGGCTCAAGTTCTAGTGGTGTGCCAACCTGCTGATGAGCTCCAGGGTAGACTGCATGGGCCCATATAACAAAATTATGGACGAAACTAGTGACGACCACAAGCAGGGATGTTTAAATCATTCCAAGAACATATGAGTTATAACATAAATGATTGTACATGTACACTACATGTCCATTAATAGTCATACCAGATTTGAATGGCAGACTTCCTTAGTTGTAGTAGTGGTCTTCGCTAGTCCAGGTTTGAATAGATTTCAAAAACTGTTTCACAGGTAGATTTACAATCAACCTCAAGATGGAAGATTGGACGACAAGCATTCACCTTTTGACAGAAGAAGATCTTCAGGCCTGCCATTAAAAGAAAGATCATGTCCAGTGTGATTGTTTCCATGCCAACTGGGTTGCTATTGCAATTTCTTTTCAGAATATATATCAAATAAACTATACGATACTTCACTCTGCCTCCCTTTCCTTTCTTTTAACTCTGCTGGAGCATCTCCAACCAAGAAAGCCGTCATCCCTGACCACTGTGCACTACTGCCACTCGGCGTAACAGAAACATCAGACAAAATAATCGCTGCATTTTCGGAAACACTGAGCGAATAATCATACAGGAATTGGATGACAGAAATGGCGATAATAATAATACCATGAATACCCACAAAACGTGGCAAAATGCATCATCTGTTACGGTTGAGGCAGTGGGTGATAAAGACTAGCAAATGCTTTTACTCCGGTTTTGTACAGGAAGGCCTAGTGTAAATGTACATGGAGATTTAGATAAAAGCATTTGCTGGTCTTTATTCATATCACCCAGTGTCTTGTGTGGTGCTGTGGTCCGTCCGACTAGATGAAATGGCATGCCTTCACGAGAAAGGAGTCAATGTTCGAATTTTGTCAGCACCTCAAAAAAGTATCAGGTCCCACACATTCAATGAATGAATGAATGGGCCTATTTTTCATGGCAAAAGCCAAATGATGAAAACTTGTAAGTAAAACCAATCTATAAATCGGGCTGATGCATTTCATTATCATGCTTAGAACATCATCACTACCTGTGATAATTACGTCACGCACACAGAAATTTTTCTTGATTTGGGTTTTATTTCACCAGAAACGCATTTTACAGCATGAAAACTCAAAAAACGCAACTTGGAGTCCGCCATGTATAACCTGTGTGGAATGGCGCTGATGGTTGTGCTTTGCGTGTCAACTGACCTTCAGTCCCTGAATGATTTTCTGTTGATTCTTTCTCTGCAGTACCTCTAACCGCTGTGGGAAGGTATTGAGGCCAATATGGGCCTGATCCCTGATGTCAGGAAACTGGTACTTAAGCAGAAGAGCATTTCAGTAAGCCAGTGGATCGACTCCACAAGGGTGAATGATGATAAACATGTCTTCACATCTTCACCATACTATCTCCTCGTTTTTGCTTCTGACTCATCCCTTGCCATATGATGAGAAAGTGTTCCATTTAATGTTAAAATTTGTTAAACCTGACACGATAAAGGATTTATGGGCGGCTAATGTTTCTAGGTGTGCATCATGTAATGTGGCTGTTGATTTCTTCTTCAATGTGTCATGGCAGATGCTGACCTTCAGGGACTGTTGCACTTTCAGTTAATACCAGCATAACCAGGTTTCATATCTCTAAGACTGTGTGTGAGCAGAAAGGTTATGTCAAGAATATCATGACCCTGAGCCACTGGATCAGAAGGACCTCGATTTCCCTGTTACAGGCTCACAAGCCTGCAAACCTCGACGTGGATGGCACTCTGATAGCTAGGTACAGTGAAACCCTCCTTAGCAGTGGGCCCCTCTCTACTGAAAGAACACTGCGTCTGGTCCCAAAATGACCTGTGCGATCAGGACACCTTTCATAAGGACAGCATTGGTGTCCTAAATAATAGAGAGGTGCTACTGTGTTAACATCATACCTTCTCCTCATACACAGAGCATGTTTTGATTGACCAGACAGTAGGCTGAAAAGCTTGAGAGGTGAGGCCAACAATTTTCCAAATTGTGCAGCCCTTCCATTTGCCGAAGAAATCAACAGCACCGTACTCCATAGAATATGATTGAGACCTTTTAACTCGTGACGTATTGGAAATTAATTTGTGATGTGTGACAGGCCAGTCATGCAGCCTCCCAAGGGATGAAGTGTGGACTCGTCCATGAAATCATCTCGGAATGGTCTCGAGCTCATGGCCAGTCATTACAACCAGATTCATATCAGAACACCTCAAACAGATTGCGCAGGGTTTGAGGTAAAGTTGAAACTCTCCATCAGGTCACCCTCGTGACTGCTATTAAGTGCTGAACTTGATAGAGAGGTGTCCTGATTAGAGAGGTCAAATTGATTGGAAACAACCAATTTTGGACCAAAACTAGTGTCCTTAGGAGAGAGGTTCTACTAGCATGCTGTGATATAAACGACAGAAATCATCACTTCCGCTTATCTCCAAAATCGTAAAACCTCTGACTCACACACCCAGTAATCAAACCTTGACGTTGTTTCAGGTCACAAGCCGTTATCTGGTCAGAACATAATGAAAATCGACTTCATAAAAAGTGGAAGAGTTTGATTTCATTACTTTCTGTGGTGTTCCTTGGTGTCACTTTGAAGTCCCTTGGGCTGGTTGTGTCATCGAGTTACTTTTGCAGTGTCACAGACACGATAATCTGCCATTGAATAGAACGATAATATCCCCAAGTTGGAAGGTTAGACAAAGGCAATTAACGTTTACGCCAATTGAAACAATTGTTAACGAGGTCCCAGGTGACGTGGTATAACATGTCGGAAGACCATTATTTTGATAATATGATTTACTGTACCAGTCTTATCAGTGGTATTTCTTTCTCTGATTTTTTTGTTGTTGGATGGTCTGATTTGCTATGAAGTATGATGTACCATAATTCTTGACTCCTTTGACGGTGGTCTGGTATTCAAATTCAGATGATTTATTTTGACTTTCTTATTGATTGTAAATTAGTAGAGTAGCCGAGCAGCAGTGGGTAGGATACTGCTCAGTAGTTCCTTCACATGCTGTGCACAGCACTCTAAGCGTGTCTGAAGGGAGTTCAGACATGCACTGCGTAAAGGCATGTTACTGGGTCCTCACTTGTAAAAATTACCCCACAGGGTTTCATCTTACACGTACTGATGTGAGATGGTAGATTGTGGTGGGTGTCATGGGATGTTACTTCTGGACAGTACTGTAGATATTTCCAAGTCAACACATTTCTTTGAAGCCTTTGCCTCTTTCTGCGGATACACCCCAATATCTAAATCGACTATTAATCCACCGATCACTTTCTGGTGACTTGAAAACAAATGCCATCCAACATGTCCATGACGACCAGCGTAGTTGTCGTGTGTGTTGTTCCCTGACTGGTGCATCCTGGGTATTAATGGATCGTCGATGGTGGCTGAGATGCCGGGTCGTTTAAGTTAGTCATAGTTTGTACGATTCAGAGTTGGATGTAATTTCTTAGTTTGGAGACAACTTGGAAATCTTATTTTAAACTTTTGTAGGAAAAAGTGTCCCAATTAGGAGTTTTGCAGGTTTTGATGTATCTGGTGCTGAAATGTTTGTGTTATTGTTGCTTCGGATGTGCCAGTCAGTGATTTCTAGGATCTGTGCAAGTCATGTGGCGTGTTTTCTCAGGTTTTTGGAAATTCCAATATTCACTTGAGTTTGATTGGATCAGATGGATTGTGTGACATTGAACTGTCATGGATGTCTAATGGGTGCATCTCATAGTCTTCATAGGCTTGAAATTTATTTAAAAGTCATTTCGGCGGAATTTTCTTGATCGTTGTGGAATGTAAACATCCTTGATGCTCACCGTTTTGCATCACCAGATAAAAATATGACAAAATTATGTTATTCATCAAAAGGCTAATGGAGGTTCCTGAACACTTGTGATGGGGCATTTTGGTAAAATGTTGGATTTAGTTCTTATATAAAAAAGTTTGTTTATTATAGTGTCACCCCTAATGAAAGGGCCAGCCAGCTTTCTGGCTTATGAGACACTCTTTACTTCCAAACTCCTGTCGCTAGTGCCAGGCGCCTAGCGAGAAGGCAGTTTGTACCCTATATTTAACTAGCTGGCGGCTAACCAACCGGCCGCATCGGAAAGAGGTTACCAGCGGGCCTCGAACCTTCGACCTTCCGTTCATGAGGCGGGCGCCTTGACCACTAGGCCATCGAGATCTAGGATGCATCTTGAAAGATAAACTATTATGACACAAAGTTACAATATGTGATCATATAAATCCACAGCTTGGATTCTGTCATTGCTGGATTATCACCTGTGGAGATTAACCTTAAGGTTCAAGATGGGATCATACAGTGCTAAACCCGAGATTGATGTCGAGGTAATGCAAGTATCAATTCGTTTCTTGTACCCCCCCTCCTCAAGGGTAGTTGAGCTATCACCACTAATCTTTGCCGATGCTTGAGTAGTGTTTATATTTCCTTCAGTGAAAATTTGGCGAAGCTGGAAAGAATAAGGATGCTAATGTGTCGATGTCTTGTCGAACATACAGCCTTACCCAGTAAAATTAGTCCGGTTACTTTATATGATGGTGACAACTGATATATTGTTGATGGTGATGTCTTGACGAAAGAAAAAGTAGCCTTGGTGAAAAAAGGGTGATGCTTGAGCCTTAAGATGTCGTTATAGGGTGATAAGGTGTCGTACCCTTGAGGAAGGGGGGTACAAGACACGAATTGATACTTGCATAAATGTTTTGATCCGTTTTGCTTTTCAAGCTAATTTTAGGCTTTTGACTGATTGACAGATAATGTTTAAATGACATTTGTCATGTATCTGAAAGCATGCAAGGTGGGACATACTGTTGTGGAACACTGTAGTGGAGGATTACTTGTGACCGGAACTGTATGAGAGTGTTCATCCTTGATTTGATCAATTCAACTGTTTTATCACAGCCTAATTGAAAGTAAAGTGAATTGTCCAAGGCCATCTCCTGTGACTTTCCAGGCCTCCCACCAATCACTCTAGTCTTTTAGTTTCATTGTAGATGGAGACACCTAGTTGACTTTGTATTTACATCCCATCTCCAAAGGCAGGTGGCTTAGGCATTCACGATGCTGTCATCCTCAAAATACCACGCTTTTGTTACCTCCATCCTCCACGTGATTCAGTACTGATCCCGATCAGACCAATTGATCAACTTACCATCTGCTAGTCATTAGGCCTGATGTATCAGAGTATCACCTAGCGCCCAACCGAGTAGGTACTGGCATTGTATCTGTACCAAACCAACCGAGTAGGTACTGGCATTGTATCTGTACCAAACCAAATAGCAACTGGCCATGTTTCTTCAAGTCTAGTAGTATGTAACGGCAATGACTACACTTTGATAAAAGCTATTGAGACACAAACAAAATCATGGAGTATTCCCTCCGACATGTAGCTCTCCTGAAACCCTGTATCAATTTGGTGTGTTTCCACATCAAGCTGAGTTGATTGTATCGGAAGTCAGTCTTAGCTGTCCGTCATTAGTATCTGCTGCATCGATATAAATCAGGGTAATATCTTGTGTTGCTGTTACCTGGTCTTGTTTATGTGGGGGTGGATTCTTGTAGCTAAAATTCCACCAGATGCTAATTTTTTGGTGATCTGCAAGTGACAACTTCCTTCCTGTAGATTCATGGGCTGTCGTCACTTTTAAACCATCTAACCATGCTCCCACCACTGAACGTGGCACAACTGATTTCATTAGTTCGTTGCTTTTGATGCTCTTGTCAGAGTGGAAATGTTGTTTGTGCAGCAACTGATGAAGTCAAAGTCTGATTATGTTTTGAAAAAGCAAGATTGCATTTTAGGGTCTGGATCGTCTGGGCGAGAAATTCCAAGAGATGAAACCAAAATGAAATATAAATCTCGCCAAGTGAATCTGTGACTTTGGTTCTGATGTGAGGTTATTAAATTCTGTGTCTTAATCTAGAAATCAGAAGTGAGTATGGTAAGGTCTTGAATGCTGAATCCACTGATTTGAAGAAGGTCAACAAACCAAAATGATGAAAAAAATATCTTTGTTCAATCTTGTTGATGAAACAAAATCAACATCAAAGGAAATCTTCAGTACCAAAATAGCAAAAGATCCCACCCATCTTCATTTTGGCATCGTTAAGACATTCTTGCGCTGCACCTCGCTACAAATTGGCAGTTCAGAAATAACCCCTTCCCCTTCCCGTTCTTGATTAATTGGCTGACACCCTTGAGATGATCGTTATTTTGTCCCTTATGCTAACACGTTAACAAAGAAAGCAAATCTCCGGAATTCTTTTGGAAAGGGTTTATCAATTTAGCATGGGGGTGACTCAGCGCTCGTATCCTGATCTCGAGGCAAACAACATTGACTGCCTTGAGTCAGCCATGGGAATCTCCCACCTCACATCCCTCCATCAAATGGTCTCATCTATTACGGATTCTCCTTCCATATCACTGACCTAGTTTCGATATTTTTTTGGACAGTCCCAACATCTGATGAATTTCTTCGACATGTATTTGGATTACGTATAATTTTAAACTGTGGATTATTCTACGTGATCAGGATACATATTTTCTCATATGCACGTGTAAGTTCTCAAAATTTAAATTGAAAATTTGTTGTGGTATGTTGTGGAGTTTAAATGTAAACATGGTAGTGACTGCTGTGAGACACTCTAATAGTGTTTCAGGAAGCGGCACTTAAAAATAAGTCAAAATGTCACTTGAATTATTGCAGTCGAAATCTATTACAAGTACATGTATAGTGTATTGTCACTTTCATGAGATTTAAGATGGTAGCTCTAAGCAAATTTGACAGCTATGCAGTGACTTTGGTGAGAATTTGTACCACTGCAGTTTGAGCTGTACCCAATTATGTCCAATTATCTTATGATTTTTAAGAGTTAAGGTGTCATGGCATATGATCATTGTTTGATCCTTGAATTGTAGACATTTCAGAATAACATCATATTTTCTGTTCTAGAAAACTAAACCTAAGTGTTATGGTGTGACCCAATGTATGGGAGACCCTGGCTAGGTTTAGGCACCACCGAAAATCAATTCTTCACTGTATAAATCTACATGTAGGTTTTATAGATATTCTATAACTATATACTTGTGAGCTCGTCTGTGATGGAGCAATGAAAATATGATTAAAATTCTGGCAAAGGCCAGCTGCCCAATAGGGTTCAGGACGCCATGGGTGGGGGGGGGTGTGCTGGCAAAACACTTCGTTCCGCCTTTATCAATCTGCTAAATCCTTTAAAAAAAACTTGTTTTTGTGGTCCTGGGAACATCTTCCCCCCTCCCTTACCTTGCCTGGATTTCCTTCTTTTGGCTACTGATCATAAGTCTGTTGTTTAAAATGAATTTGAATTTCCGTTGACGGAAATATCCGTTCCTACCAGTTCTATAAGAAAGAAATTTATCAATGTATAATGTTAGTGATGAGAAAAAAGTCTCTCTGGAATGAACTGGTCAATTAGTCATGGAGTACAGGAATGTTACTGTTGTAAAAAGCTTAGTGCAAATGAGAAGTTATGAATGGAATGGATACCTACAGCAATGTGCATCTTCTTTCACCAAGTCTAAAGCTGCATACAGTTCAGTCAGGACGCAACCTTGCTTGAAAGAGTTAAGCGGATCGTCACTTCACCTCCAGAGGATTTTGAAATTCTATTCTGCTGATTTCATTTCGGGCACGCGACTAGGCTGCACTTTCAAGGCAGTAGAACCTGAAGTCCCTGTTTCCAAATCCAGCCCTCCCATCACCTCCACCCACAGAAGAAGAAAACATTCAAGCCATAATTGGAACAAGCTAAACACAAAAACAACATGCAATACGTTTTTGCAGTTTTCGCGTGTAACAATTTCACAGTTTCTCTGTCAAAACAGGATGAACAGAAATGTACTACGACATATCAAATGAGTGCAATATTCGGTGGCAAAAACACCATCCTATGTCATTATATGTAATCGTTATCTCCCCAATTAATGAAAGCGTTTATACGCATATTAATTACAAGGATCGTTATGGTTGTTTGTTTGAATGTCATGTGCGGAGTCGTTGAAAGAGATGCAACATGACAGAAACACTTCATTATTTTTAGCATTTTGTAAAAAGTTATTTTGAATTCTATCTCTGGCCAGTATCCTCAAAGTATGCCTGGAATGTTGTTGGTTTGACCTTCATACCAGTTTGTGACCATGGTGAAGTAGAGCAGTGGTAGATCAGAAGAAATAAGTCATAACCCCCCCCCCCCCCCCCACCCCGAACATGTTACAGGGGTACTCCATTCATGTTCATTACATGTATATTCAGTGTTGGCTCAGGAAAAAAGAAAATGTGATATTGGAGTTATGGTACATGCAAATTCGCTGAAAGTTGGTATGTATAGTATTTGTGTATGTCTACTGAAAGAGCATTCTTGAAATTTATGCACAGTTCATATTTACAAAATTTGAAATTTTTAAAATTTGATTTCAATTTTTTAAATTTTTGAACGAACATAGTTGGCCTTTAAGAGAACATTCTCTATCTTATGGAATGAACATGAAAATGATTACTGCAGAATGTCTCGAACTGTTGTGGGCAAGCTAAAAACAAGTAAAAACTATGCGAGGACTACTCCTTGCGGGACGTTCAAACATGCTTGCTGAGAAACGACCATGTTAACATCGGATCTTACAATATTCTTCAAAAGCTATATTGATTACTGTGGCTGTTTTGCTGGGAGTTTGTAACTCTTCTAGATCGAGGGTGATAAACCAATCTAGAATGTTGGCGTTGCTTTAGTGGTTCCAATCTTAATAGGATGTCCTGAATTTAACTGTTTTGGTTTGATTCCCAGTTCCCTAAGTTCGTAACTATCCTAGACCTAGGTTGATAGTGTATGAATATGACTATCAGAATATCGTACATATGAATAGTTAGAGGCAGGCGCTAGGATGGGTTAATTTCAAACGTAAATTATCTATCCCATTGTACATGTAGATAACATGCCTCCTAAGTGTGTATGCCGTATTACCGTATTGATGGAATCATTTGTTGAGTAGCTTGTTGACACCTGCTGCGCCTGAACAACACTGTACATGTCCTATTACTGTACTATACAATTCTGACTTATCTACATATATCAAATTCAATAATATTATCATTATCATGTTGAGACTAACATTATCTGACGCAACTTTTGAAATACATTTAGAGAAGAATCCAGGATTCAGGAAAAGACGGAGGGTGGGGGCTTTGAGCTCGCCACTATTTGAGCTCACAAATAAATAGTTTGAGCTCCCTGATATACAATCTGAACTTGCAAATAAACACTTGGATCTCGCAAGTGAACACCGTTATGGCTTTAGCTTGCAAATGAATACATGGAGTTTGCAAGTGAACACCATTATGGCTTCAGCTTGCAAATAAACACTTGGATCTTGCAAGTGAACACCATTATGGCTTTAGCTTGCAAATAAACACTTGGATCTCGCAAGTGAACACCTTTATGGCTTCAGCTTGCAAATAAATGCGTGGAGCTCGCAAGTGAACACCATTATGGCTTCAGCTTGCAAGTTAATACATGGAGCTCACAAGTGAACACCATTATGGCTTCAGCTTGCAAATAAATGCATGGAGCTCGCAAGTGAACACCTTTATGGCTTCAGCTTGCAAATAAATACATGGAGCTCGCAAGTGAACACTATTATGGTTTCAGTTTGCAAATAAACACCTGGAGCTCTCAAACACACACTTTCAGTCCCCAAATGAACACATTGAGCTAAAAAATAAACACTGTTTGACCTCAAAACTGCAAATTTCTAAAATGAGCAACGTACACGCGTATACACTCACTGTTTTGTAACCACATCACAACTGTATCATCATTGTGTTCAAAAACTGCCAACAATGGCCATGAGAAATTCTGAAGGAGCACTCGAGCCAAGTTTTCAATTTTTCGTGCCACACTTGAAGAGCTCATGTACCAACTGCAGTTTAATGATTGTGTAATGTTTGACAATGAAGTACTTTTAATTTCTCCATGTTTGCAGACATGATTGATAGAGCTTGAGTTAATATCACTATCAGTTGCGGATGGAGTGAAAATGTTTTTATTTCCGTGCAAAGTAGCATTTGTTCGCATATTGACTGGAAATCCTGGAGAAATTTGAGACCAGAGTGTTGTAAAATGGACCCGTTTTTCCATAAGTTGTAATCGTTTGACTTCCAAACCAGTGAATCATTCAGGTACTGTTCATTTTTCCAATTTGGAAAATTGTAATGCTTAGCTGAACTAGAAAGTGTTTTTTTCACACAATTCAGACAAGAAGCTGTCTATATTTCTTCAGCTCAGGCAATCAAATATCAATTTGAGTTGGTGACTCAGTGAATCTTTTTGAGGCATCTGGAGGTTAAGTTTCTTTTTTGATTTAAGATTGTAGGTTTCAGGTGGCCACTTCTCCTCGGGGCAAAACTTCCCCATGAGTAAATCTTTCCTCATGCATTTCAGCTGACTTTTATCTTAACGTTTCTGCCACATGATGATTTGATAGCGCACACTATTTGATCGGAGTTAATGCCTTGGGCCAAAAAGGCTGTGCTGAAGTGATCTGGTTGGCTTGTTCTTCTCTTTTGCCTTTGGAAGGCAAGGGCTCGATTTTCCAAATTTCCTAAAGCTCCTGTCTTAGAAATTGATTGTGTCCATATCTAGGGTAGGAATATTTCATCTTATGGGAAGGAACTTGGCTTTGCAGTTGAATCCAATTTTCAAGAAAAACTACCTAGTCAGCAATAAAAAATCCATAACTTTTATCTAAAATGATTACTAAACACACACCTGGGTTTCAAGATTGCCACCCGGTGCTCTATCGGTGCTCTATCGTAGCGAGCAGCTGGCCTGCTCAGTTTCTTCAGTATCTCATCATTTCTACTTTCGGATGCTGAAAGATAATGCAGATATCAACTATTTTGCATTATCTATGTTTTCCTGACAGGTTGTTACAAGTAGTAATGGCTTAAAATAGGGATTCGTAATTCTTTCAAAGGATGTTTGACCGAAAAGATAGAGCTTCTTTCCTCTATCAAGGTGTCTGGTTCTTGCGGGGAGACAGAGATATCATAGGTGGTAGTCCTTCCTTGGAATTGGATGTTAGATGTCTTAATCAAGGGTTGACCATAGGCACTGTGATTTTGGCTAGAACTTGAAATTCTAAAGCAATTAGACCTCTTTCAAAACGAAGTGAATGCCAATTTCTTACTTCCAGAGAACAGACTACCAGGGTATAAATGGGCGTTGGACTGAGGTAATCATGAATGTGAACAACCTCTGGCACATTCCTAAGATCACCTCTGAACTACAATTTCCTAAAAGGCAAAATTTTTACCACCAATTTAAGCAAGCCATATGTCTAACTTATATCTTTTAGAACACGATCACGAACGCGGACAAACTTCTAGTCGCTGCGGAAGAGCTTGCCCACACGGGAGAATGCAACCCGCAGGAAATCTACAAAGAGGCTCGGGACCTCGAGGAGCGTATGCAGAAGTTCCTGCAGGCCATTGAACGGCGGAGGAATGTGCTGGACATGTCCGTTGCCTTCTACACGCACGTAAAAGAGGTACGTTCTCCGGTTTCCTCCTACGTTCTGTCTGAATATTGCACAGTATTCTTCATAGGGCTAATAACGTCCTAGATGGTGCTGAACTCTGAACTCCCATGCTTTAGGTATGTTCTTCTTTTGTTGCGACAGGAGCTCCCAATTTCCTGAATTAAGGTCTCTTCAAAGAGTCGCACGGATTAGTGGTGTGGTGCCAAAGGAACTCAAAATGACTTCCTATTTGCAAGATCACAGGTTGATTGAGTCAGAACGATTGGCTCATAACCCTGTGGTTGTAGTTTCAACTCTTCAACACCACTGTTTCATATGTGTGTCCTTGTGCATGACACTTAACCATCAAGTCCTCTGTTTTCCAGTTAACCTCATGGTTTGATGAGCTCAAGCAAGAATTAAAAACAGCTGGCGTTGCGGATACGATAGAGCAAGGGGAGGACCTCCTCGCGCAGTTTCAGCAGCAGCGAGATCTGACTATAGATGCCGCCATCAACACGACATCCGAGGGTGAAAATTTATTAGAATACCTCAGGTGAGATTACGGTCAAAACATATGAAGTGCCTTGTCCATGGTCACAGGTCACAAGAGATGTAGGTATTGAACCCATTGCGTTTGGATGACGAGTCAGACACCTGAACCACTGGACCAAGTCGTCCGTCTACAATGCTGGGGCTGGATAATGAAATAATGGACAAGGTGGAAGCATTTCAAATTCGGGCCGGCCATGACAAATAAGAGATTTGGCAGCCTTTTTGTTATACAATATATGTTTACTACCATCGCTGATACACGTACAGGCTTGACTTGCTAGTCCCAAATTGTACCCAAGAGAATTCAACAGTATAATCTCTCAACATGGCCGTGTTCGAGATCCAGTGCCTCGACCACGCCAACTCTCTCCGACGATAACTTTAATCTGGAATTCAATTGCATCTATCACGTAATCTCCCCATCTTGTCGGAGACCTTCAATAAATAAGTTAAAATCCTGAATTGCTCCTCAGAGATTTAGAAATGTCATTTGCTGATCTATTAATTCCTGAATACGGAGGCCAAATTACTCTAACGCATAGTGGATATAGTGTGCCAATAACTGAGTTGAATCTTATAAAAACTACTACCAGCCATGTTTCCTCCTGCTGTTTTGCAAGCCTACTACTTCACACGTTTTCCCTCTTCTGCAATGGCAGTGTTGCATATCACTGCGGTTTCTAGCTCTTGCCAAATAGCCCCAGTGGCTCCATCTTTGGCAGATTACGACCGGCATCAAAGTTTCATACATTTTGCAACAGTTCATGATTTGGAATTGAGCTTCGCTGTTCCTGATCCCTGACCCTACAACACCCCTAACTGCACCCAAGAGATTCCACGATGACATTTGCTATCATCGCCTCCTAAATATTGGTGGCAGTGTTGACAATTGAATTAGTTGTCAATAATTTGAATGATTTGAAGAACGTTTTGACGCATGATACGATCAGGGTGACAGGGTCAAGGTCAGCACGTCAACAAGTGAGACTTGATTGGTCAGTTACATCTGAAAGGCAAATTGGTCCAGCTAATCAAATTTGTCTAGCTTAACTAACTACTGCCGCCAGCCGGTGTGAAGTTCCTTGTTGGAGGATGACATGGTCTCTGGCCAAGGAGGAGTCCATCAGCATCCTCTCTTGTGACTACCTATAATACGTCTCTTGTTTTGCCCAGGCAGGGCAAACAGGTACAAGGATGTGCTTTGAGCGAGTTCTCTATAAGATTGCAATGTGTGGAATGCCTGTTGTTGACTTGAACCTAAATACCCGTATTTCTTTTTATTCCAGGAGTGTTGACATGGATGCAGAAAAAGCCGGACCAAACAGTGACTATGGTCACGTTGATGGTGTGATACAAAAACTCAACGAGACTCGCAATGAACTTGAGGAACTCTGGGCCGAGCGGAAGATGAAGTTGGACCTGTGTTTGCAGCTGCGGATATTTGAGAGAGAGGCTTTAGATGTTGGTATTAGTAGGAGTGCATTGCTTTGTCTGCGGGGGGTGGGGGGAGGAGACCACTGTAACGATTTGGTCTGGACCTGTGTCTGCTGCTTACAGGTATTTGAGGGGATGCTGTAGGGGTCGGTATGGAATTGGAAGGCATGTTCCATTGCACTTGGAAAGGATGTGTTTAGAATGGAATTGATGATACTATGGGAGAGGATATTTGACGATTTTGAATAGATTCATATCTCTGACTTTTGGAGACGTCTGCCATTAAACTTTCCATCTTCATTTCCAGATTTCATCTCAGCTCGAGCTGTGGGCAGAAGAGCTTCAACACCTTGAGATTAGTAACGAGCTTCAGCGGGCGGAACAAATATTACATATGCATAACGACAGTGTGTCGCATATGCAAAGTACTACGCTGGATGTGATACAAAAAGGGCAGGAATTATTACAGGTATGAAGTAGTTTGGATGTGTACACTTGAAAAATATGTTTACTCATAAGACAACACTTGCTTAATTTTTCCTTGTTTATGTGATGAAGAAGAAGCAGTCACTTTGGTTGAAACCTGAGGCTGGATTGATAACTGTACTATCTGCCAGCATCGGATGGCCAATTGCCAGACAGAACTGTCACTAAAGTTACCAGAACAAACTTTTAAGCTACAAACAACTGTCGAAATAATGGTCACAATTATTACAATCTTGAAATGTTGCTGTAGCAGACAAATGGGTTTTCTGGCAAGATGCCAAATTTTAATCAGAACGACACCAAAATAAACAAAATTGAGTTTTATTACGGCTTTTTACCACTTTCAGCTGTTTGAGTCAACGGGCGTCCAGTTGATGGCAGACGCTCAATATGATGCCCAGACGAGGATCCAGTTGTTATTGGAGTATCTTCATGACCGGGAATGCGAGCTTGAAGACATAGCCGAGAGTAAGAGGAACACACTTGACCAGTGTGTCCAGTTGAAACAGCTGGAGGAGGAGGCAAAACAGGTGAGTGGATGGTGGCGTTTTTTGGGGCTTCAGGGGTGGGTATGGTGAGGTGAATTGGACCTGGGTGTTCCTGTATAGTACCTGCATAAGCGTGAATGCACGGAACACGCTGGAGCTGTGTGTCCAGCTGAGAGAGCTGGAGGAAGAGGCCAGACATGTGGGTGGACGGTTGTGTGGTTTGGGACTTCAGGGGTGGTTATGGTGAGGTGAATGGGGTCCGGGTGTTCTTGTATGGTACCTGCACCAGCGTGAATGCATGGAACACGCTGGAGCTGTGTGTCCAGCTGAGAGAGCTGGAGGAAGAGGCCAGATGTGTGGGTGGACGGTTGTGTGGTTTGGGACTTCAGGGGTGGGTATGGTGAGGTGAATGGTGTCCAGGTGTTCCTGTATAGTACCTGCACCAGCGTGAATTCATGGAACACGCTGGAGCTGTGTGTCCAGCTGAGAGAGCTGGAGGAAGAGGCCAGATGTGTGGGTGGACGGTTGTGTGGTTTGGGACTTCAGGGGTGGGTATGGTGAGGTGAATGGTGTCCAGGTGTTCCTGTATAGTACCTGCACCAGCGTGAATTCATGGAACACGCTGGAATTGTGTGTCCAGCTGAGAGAGCTGGAGGAAGAGGCCAGACATGTGGGTGGACGGTTGTGTGGTTTGGGACTTCAGGGGTGGTTATGGTGAGGTGAATGGGGTCCGGGTGTTCTTGTATGGTACCTGCACCAGCGTGAATGCATGGAATACGCTGGAGCTGTGTGTCCAGCTGAGAGAGCTGGAGGAAGAGGCCAGATGTGTGGGTGGACGGTTGTGTGGTTTGGGACTTCAGGGGTGGGTATGGTGAGGTGAATGGTGTCCAGGTGTTCCTGTATAGTACCTGCACCAGCGTGAATTCATGGAACACGCTGGAATTGTGTGTCCAGCTGAGAGAGCTGGAGGAAGAGGCCAGACATGTGGGTGAACGGTTGCATGGTTTGGGACTTCAGGGGTGGGTATGGTGAGGAGAATGGGGTCCGGGTGTTCTTGTATAGTACCAGCACCAGCGTGAATTCATGGAACACGCTGGAGTGGTGTGTCCAGCTGAGAGAGCTGGAGGAAGAGGCCAGACATGTGGGTGGATGGTGGCGTAGTTTGGGACTTCAGGGGTGGGTATGGTGAGAAGAATGGGGTCCAGGTGTTCCTGTATAGTACTCGCACCAGCGTGAATGCATGGAACACGCTGGAGCTGTGTGTCCAGCTGAGAGAGTTGGAGGAAGAGGCCAGACATGTGGGTTCACGGTTGCGTGGTTTGGGACTTCAGGGTGGGTATGGTGAGGTGAATGGGGTCTGGGTGTTCCTGTATAGTACCAGCACCAGCGTGAATGAATGGAACACGCTGGAGCTGTGTGTCCAGTTGAGAGAGCTGGAGGAAGAGGCCAGACATGTGGGTTGACGGTGGCGTGGTTTGGGGCTTCAGGGGTGGGTATGGTGAGGTGAATGGGGTCCGGGTGTTCTTGTATAGTACCTGCAACAGCGTGAATGAATGGAACACGCTGGAGCTGTGTGTCCAGCTGAGAGAGCTGGAGGAAGAGGCCAGACGTGTGGGTGGATGGTGGCGTGGTTTGGGACTTCACGGTGGGTATGGTGAGGAGAATTGGGTCCGGGTGTTCCTGTATAGTACCTGCACCAGCGTGAATGAATGGAACACGCTGGAGCTGTGTGTCCAGGGTGGATGGTGGCGTGGTTTGGGACTTCAGGGGTGGGTATGGTGAGGTGAATGGGGTCCGGGTGTTCCTGTATAGTACCTGCACCAGCGTGAATGAATGGAACACGCTGGAGCTGTGTGTCCAGGGTGGATGGTGGCGTGGTTTGGGACTTCAGGGGTGGGTATGGTGAGGTGAATGGGGTCCGGGTGTTCCTGTATAGTACCTGCACCAGCGTGAATGAATGGAACACGCTGGAGCTGTGTGTCCAGCTGAGAGAGCTGGAGGAAGAGGCCAGACGTGTGGGTTGACGGTTGCATGGTTTGGGGCTTCAGGGGTGGGTATGGTGAGGTGAATGGGGTCCGGGTGTTCTTGTATAGTACCTGCAACAGCGTGAATTCGAGCAACATCTTTTGACTCTGGTCGACTTTCAGTCAGAAAAAAATGTCTAAACTTTAGGGGACAAGACCATGTTCGTGTTCTCTTTTAGTTTGGTTGGACTTGTTGGGAAGTAACACATAGTTCTCCTTGATCATTCCAAGAGGAGAGAAATTCTGATAGTGTGTATTTGTGACATATTCCAGGTGTTGTGTTGGATCCGTAACGGCGAGTCGATGTTGATGGGGACCTTCATGTGTCCGAATTCTCTCAAGGAAGCAGAACTCCTCAAGAAGGAGCATGAACACTTTCAGCTGGCTATCGAGGTAAACACTTAATTCCGGTTAAAACTTTATCTTATTTTAGAAATTTTTATTTGATATAGATCTTATTTAACTCAAGAAATGTTATTTCATGTCGAATCCAGAAAGTCAAACTTCAGTTCTCAGCAATCCAGCTGTTCTTGAATTCCGTTTGCGGTTTTCGTTTATTGAGATATCATGTCCTGAATCTTTGATGGTGATGGTCATCACAAGCTCTCTGCTGCCGCTCATTGAAAGCCTAAATCATTCAATATATCATGTTGTCTTGTGGACATGTCTGTCAGTGAGGGTTCAGTGTGGTGGTGGACAAGGCCACACTTTGACTTCTGATTCTTTTCTTCACGTTACAAAGCTGGGAAGAGTGAGTATGTGCACAATAGAATAGCACCATGCACTGTTAGATCTAAAATGTTGCTTGTCTTTGATGGTGTTGAGTGACTCTTTGATCACACAAAGAGTTGACATGAGAACCTCTTTCCTATCAGATATGCAAGAGCTCGTGAAAAAGTTTTTTTGTCGCCTTTGAAAATTATGAATGATTCTGTCTGACTGCTGACCTGGGCTCTTTGGCGCTAATTGTGAGATGTTTCCGTTTCAGAAAACCCACCAAAGTGCCATACAAGCCACGCAGAAGTCAGATTCAATGTTACATGCCGATCATTATGCGACCGACCAAGTGCGAGCGATCGCCGAAAGTGTACGGGAAAAGTGGCAACAGCTGATGTATCATGCCGAGGAGCGTCACAAACTTGTGATGGCTTCCATGAATTGGTATAAAACAGCTGAACAGGTGAGAGTTTGTTCGGAATGGAGAGAAGGTGATCCACATAGTCTGAGGCACACCCAGGAGGGGAGCTGAGGGGGTGTGCAGCAGGGGTTGGGTCATGTCGCCAAGACGTTTCGTCAAGGCGGAACAAAACCATCATGGTCCTCGCGGCTGGAATCATCATGTTCCATCTTGTCCAAGTGGAGAGAACACAATGTGGTGAGGTCACATTATGACCTAAACACAACTTGAGAAGAGCTTTTCTCACACAGTGCATTGTCCGGAAATGGGTTCAGCTCATTCCCTACCCATCTCTTCTTCAGGTTTGCTCGGTGCTCGAGAGTCTGGAACGGGAATACAGGCGTGACGAGGACTGGTGTGGCTCGGATAAGACAAACGTGGACAAGACGCAATATCTCGCACAGCTCTTGGCAAAACATCTGGAGCAGAAAGAGGCCTTCTTGAAGGTAGTATATTTTGATGACTTCATCTTCTCTGGTATTCAATATTGTACCTAAAATATCAGCTAGCTGTAATAATGATCTCATCCAGTGCAGAAAAACGGGGGTTCTACAGCTCAGTAGTTGAGCAATGGATTGGCAATCAAAGATCTGTGGTTCAAATCCCAGGCAGCTCGTTTTTTCTGAGCTTCTTTAATTTCTTTGTAATGATATACCCAAATCAGCAACAAGCTGAAACGAACTCTCTCAATCTTGTGGCAGTCACAGCTCTGACACTGAGGCAAGTTGATCTAGCCGTTCCGAGATCATTCAGGATTCCAAGGTATTCTAGAATGCATTATTTTTCTCGAAATAACGTTTTATCCTATCTCTTGCCAGGCCTGTACCCTCGCCCGGCGTACTGCCGAGACGTTCCTCAAGTATGTCAACAGGAACGTGCATACGCTCGGCATGCAAATGAAGGCCCGCAGTCCCGAGCTGCAGGTGAAAGGTCAGTATATCAAAGGTCAGGACACATTTACATAATCAGCTCGTCTAGATCTATTAACATTTATGACGTTTTTCAAGTTCAGAGTTTTCTGTGTCTTGTTTCATGGTGGACTGCATTGAGATTTCTGGTCACATCTTCCATCGGGAACTCATTTTAGGTGAAGAAGTATCTTATCAGGGTTTAAAGTGAAATTTACTTGGTGTGTAGAAACATACCATGCCGACCCCAGACCAACCTTGTGCCTAAAACCTGTTCACATGTGGCGACATCACCGCAAAGTTCTTCCCATCGTGACAAAGTTGTAGGGTGTTTATCAACATCATGGCCGTGATTAAAGCCTTTGCCTTTGCTCTCATCAGTTGCCTCCTCTACACCAAACGTTTCCAACGCTTGGACTAGCCTGAAATCTCTACACAGTCAACCAACGAAACACCTTGAATAGTATCAGTCTCAAAATGTTGTCTTGACCATAAATGTTACAGATCAAATCACAAAATATTGCTGATCCTTTCAAAGGAAAACTCTGTTTAAGACGCTTATTAACCTATATGTACTTTCTAACAGTCTGCTTTATAGTTCTATGCTTTTTAACTTTGATGTTGAATTCCTTGCTGGAGTGTATCTAAGTTTTTGTCAGTAGAAACATTCAGGGAATCGACACATTTTGGTGATTTCATGAGAGCCCATCGCTTCTTTGAGAAGACACTGACGAAAAGTGTCTTTATCAAGGCTATTTCACAGTAGTTTGATGGACTCGATGGAAATTCCACTCATGGTGGCACATTTCAGCTTCATTCGTTCAAGAAAATCTTTCATTTTGGAAGAGTTTGTATTGTCAGCTCAGCATTTTTGACACTTTTTCAAAAAAGCATGAAAATTTGTTATTTATGTTAGATGGATGTGGAAGTATGTCTCTTCTCTTCTATGGTGGTGGAATGCAAATTTTCATGCTGGTATTTATCTTAAGAAGCTTTTGTGCCATCATAAGTTTACAAAATCATCAATTAACATTTTAGACATTTTCTTGAAAATTTTTAGACTTCCTCTTGTCACCTGTACACATCAGTATTCTTTTGATAAATTTGAGAATTTTAAAGAATTTTAATCATTTGATAATTTTTGATAGTTTTTAGCTCAGCTGACGAAAGTCAGTACTGTCTGTGAATGAAATTTTGAACGCAAAATGTTGAAGTATGTGTTATGGCTTGGAAAGTGTGTGCAAACCTGATGATGCCTGTGTATTTGTGATTGGAGCATGTTTGTACATCTTTGATATCTGAATAGCCCACGCTCTCCATATGGCTACAATGGCATTGATTATAATTAGAACTAGGAGAAAGAAAATAGAAGTCCTACACGTTTGTGGCATTGTTGATTTAGCACTTGTTAGTGTAACTATTTGTCTCACTCACAATATAAAATATAAAGAAGGAAGTCCTGCAACAAAGCTTCTCATTTGGCATATTGGTGAATTTCGCCTAAGTCTCAGAACCAGCCAGAATCTTGTGTTAAGCCTTTTTCAGGTGGCGCTCTTTTGAACTTGTCGGCCCAATGCATTTAAAATAGTCGGGGAAGACACTACTGGCATTTGCATTATCCACGACATGTCGATGGCGCTGTTGTGAACCTGTCTGCCCGATGCATTCAAACCAGTCAAGACACCACTTGTGTTTGTAGTCTTATCCCTTTCCGTTTGCCTATTCTGTATCTCGTGTGTGATTTTACAGCGACATTGGATCAACTCCTTCAACAGGAGAACATGGTGCTAGAATACTGGACGATGAGGAAACGTAAGCTCGATCATTGCCAGCAGTTTGTGATGTTTGAGAGGAGTGCGAAGCAGGTGAGTGAATGAAGTGGCCATCCGAGTGTTCAACCAAATTCGAACACAAATATGGGATAATTTAAAACAATGTGTACTTTGAGCAGGTTGGCGTAATCCCCAGTCGACGTGGGTAATAAAATTGCCAGGCCTTTCGATTACATCATTTTCACACCGTTATACGGTGTAGGAAATTTGGCATGTCCCCAAATTAGGCCCTAAAAAACCCCCAAAATAGAAAAAAAAAAAAATTTTTTTTTTTTTTTTGTAAGGGGTAATTTGACCCCCTGAAGCGTTTTTTGACGTTAGCGTTAGATGACCAAATCTCATCCTAAATGGCCTAATTTGATACTTTTTATCCTGAAATTATGAGTTTTCAGGTGCATGTGACAATGTCAGTCAATAAGGACGTCGATGTTCAGGCAAATTGGCGACGAAATGTCCCCAAATTAAGCTAAAAGCAAAAAAACATGTCCCCAAATTAGGCTAAAAAAATACAGGGTGTAGAGATCTCCATGTCATTGAAAGGCCTGATCGCATCAGTTCAATAATCTGTGTTTGACAGATATGGCATCATTGGAGGCACATGTAACTTTCCTCCGACTAAATGCTAAATTTGGCAGCTGGATTGAAATAATCTCTGTCTAAACTCTCCGCGGATCTTAGAATTTTCACAAGTTTAGCCATGTCTCCGTGAAATGTTTACAAAGTCCGTGTCGTTTGTCGCATTGCAGGCCCTAGAATGGATCCATGACACTGGTGAGCTTTACCTGTCGACACACACCAACGTTGGGGCAAACCCCGAGGAGACGGAGAATCTCTTGAAGGAGCATAATGACTTCAAGGTCACTGCCAAGGTAGGTCAAGGTCGCTGGTCAACATTTGGGAAAGGTCAAGGACATGTGGTAGTTACCTGTTGTCAATTCATGTATGTGTGGTGGAGGAGTAGAGAGGGAGTTCACCAAGGATGATATCCACTTTGTAAATAGTAGTGACCCACTTTGTAGATTGAAGGTGAAGGCCCCTAAGTGTTGGAAAAGAAATTATGGCACGTGAAATCCAAAACTGGTCATCCCAACCAAAGATGCTCTCAAAGAAATTATCTGATGTAGGCCTATTAATACCTAATTTACTTCTTTCAGGAAAACCGAGAAAAAGTCAAGTTACTTCTACAACTGGCTGACAACTTGGTAGAAAAAGGACACGCCCATGCTGCAAGCATAAAACAGTGGGTTTCGGCTGTGGACAAACGGTACAAGGACTTCGCATCTCGAATGGAAAAATATCGAGCTAAACTTGAGAACAGTTTAGGTTTACCAGCTGAGGTAAGGTCTTACAGTTTCTGTTTTGATAATTTGAGTGCAGTGGTGTTATCATTAGGGAAGAGTACAAGACTGCTCCTAGGCCTCATCCTTGAGACTGGCCTCTCGCTTTAGGACATGGGTTCTTTAGAAAAGCGCTACCAGTACACTAATCCAAACGATTTTGGAAGAGATTGTGTTTTATGAGAAAAAGGGAACTTCTTGAATGACTTCATCTAAATTTCTAGTTTCCCCATAAAAATAAACTAGTTGTAAACCTCTGTCAATCTTTTCTTCTAGCAAACTGAAAAAGAAGAGCGCCAGAGTGACCCAAGCCTGGAGGAAAAGCTACAGCAGACTGCCAATAAACTCACAGAGGAGAAGAGAAAATCAGCAAGGAGGAAAGAGTAAGTGTTCCGAAAAACTTCAATTATATAGTACCTAATGCCAGAAACTTTACATTTTATCACCTGAAAGAGCTCAGGAGAGCTTCCCAATGAATGGTCATGTCAGTAGAGATGGCAACCTCCGGGTTTACACTTGGCTCAGGTGACGCAATCAGTCCCTTGAAGGCTGACTTCAGATCCCGAAACTCTCAAGATGACATTTTATGAGACTTCTTCTCTTGCTTCCAGATTCATCATGGCGGAACTCCTCCAAACCGAGCGAGCGTACGTCAAAGACCTTGAACTCTGTATCCGGCACTACTTAGCTGAGATACGAATGTGTAACGATATTCCACCCGCTCTCCAAGGCAAAGCCGACATCATCTTCGGAAACATTGAGGAAATCTATGACTTCCATCACAATATTTTCCTGAAGGAGTTAGAAAAATATGAAGCCTTGCCGGAGGATGTTGGCCATTGTTTTGTCACTTGGGTAAGTCAGGTATTTTTAAGGGACAAACTTCTTTCTAAGCTCCCCTAGCCATACTGCTACAGTCGAAATAGCACAGCATCACTGCAGCTGAAACTGATGAGAATGGGCTTACGGCAATTTGATGTTGGTGCTTACATAAACCACAAACGCATGAGATCTTTCAGTAGTTTCGACCAAGTCTAACATCTTGTCATTTACTTTCAGGCTGAGAGGTTCTCTATATATGTGACGTATTGTAAAAATAAACCAGATTCTAATCAAGTTCTAGTCAATATTGCTGGCAACTTCTTTGAGGTAAGTCTGTTCATTTCCAGTAGCTTGGGTTGTGGATGTCATTTGCTCAAGCCTAGAAGAGTAATGACTCTGTTCAGATGTCCAATATACCTTTGTTATTGATGTCATCTAATGTGTTGTCTTTCCAAATCTTCAGGAGGTGCAGCATAAACATAACTTGAATGGTCCGGTGGCGTCATTCCTGATCAAGCCTGTCCAGCGGATAACCAAGTATCAGCTCCTTCTCAAAGATCTCATGTCGTGCTGTGAGGAGGGGAAGGGAGAGATCCAGGACGGCCTCGAAGTCATGTTGAACGTTCCGAAGAGAGCGAACGACGCTATGCATTTGAGTATGTTGGAGGGGGTTGAGGTAAGCTTGGCGTTAGGAGTTTCAGTAAGGCATTCAGTGTAGCTCATCTATTGATAAGGTACCATCGAACTAACTTGTTTAACAGATTGTGGTTTCTGTGATCATTGAAGTTATGACATCATCTTTGGACACAGTGCCTGGCTGCATGTTATGGATTTGTCGTTTTTGGCAGTTTTAGTGTCTCCATCAAAGAGCTGTCTGAATGCAGGCCTCTTACAATTGTAAATCGAGGAGCAAACATGAACAGCATAAGGTCCAAACATCTAGCCAACGTGAGCTTTCAAAAGTCTCATTCTTCTACCTCTTTTCTCCCTTCAGGAGCCCCTGGAAGCCCTCGGCGATGTGATATTACAAGATAACTTTACGGTGTGGGACCCGAAGCAGCTGATCAAGAAAGGTCGTGAGCGGCACATCTTCCTGTTCGACATGTGTCTTATCCTGGCCAAGGAACTCAAAGACAGCAATGGCAAGTCCAAGTATCAGCACAAGTTTAAGTTGATGGTAGGTATTGCCTGAGCTTTCGGTAAGAACACCCAGCTATAGCCACAGTCTTTCAATTAAGCCCATTTGCACAGTTTTCCCTTGTCTTGAATCCCCCTCAGAGACTTTAGATCAGTGTACAGCCTCTTTCAGTGGAACACTTCACCTTGAAAAGTAGCTGGCATTACACTGGGATATTGTCGTCTAGGCCTACAGATAAGGCTTTGATAAGAAGCTGTAGTAGCTTTAAGAGCATCCAATGATGTACAGATGCTTTCTGCAGCAAGCTACTTAGTTATTGAAACAGATCTCCATTGAAATGAATTTGCCCTTTTCGTAATCATCAAAATCCTATTTTTCTAGACGAGTGAAATTGGCATCACAGAGCACATAGAGGGTGACCAATGTAAATTTGCTCTCTGGACAGGAAGTATTGTGCCTAGCTCCGATTTTAAATTAGTACTAAGGGTAAGTAGCTTGTGACCTCGGGAAATCGTTTTGCTAATTGTCATATCCTTTGTATGAGATGCTCGGGGTAACAGGAGGGCTGTTGAAGTTGGTATTGTTGGTGGCAAAACATGCTGTAAGGTTCCCCTCCCCCTCCCCTTAAGTGTTGAGGGATACCCATTGATGACTCGAAGGTCTGTATTGTGTGGACACTGTATGAAAACTCCTGCCTCTTGGCTGAAGAGTTGCTTTTGATTCCAGACCAAATATCACAATTGGGCCAAAATTTAGTAGAATGCACAAAAGAACATAATGTTGTAGTAGTTTGGATGAAAAAGGCATCTGTTCCACTTTCAGGCTACCTCACTAGAAGTCAAACAACTGTGGGTGAAGAAGTTACGAGAACTGATCCAAGAACGCTTCCTCTATATGAACTCGACCCTCCAGGAGCCTGTCATCAAACCATCTGTGTATAAACAAACAAACGTCGCTCCTACTAAGATGACCTTTAACCCTAGGACGAGTCGGTAAGTCTGAGTTTTGATTGGTGGTGATGAGAGGGGCACTCCCCAAGAAACCGTTTTGAGCATCGAAGCAGAAATAGCATCAGCTCATTCTACTCTAGACTGTACCATGCGAGGCTCAGTTGATCGTATCAACCGACTGTGGAAGTCTTCTTCTGTTTGTCCCAGTTTGGCTCAGCAGAGTCAAAGAATTGATACCACACTGGATGTTTAGGTATCTTACCAAACCCCTGATGTTAAAATCAACATCTTCTTATTTCGCAGGGACCTCGATGATGCTGCTTCAATCGAAGACATGACGTTTGAACAACAACACATGCACGCCGGCTCCTTGACGTCAGTCAACTCTAATGCCACTGTATCTAGCAGTAGCAGTAGTGGGGGAACAGTACGGGTAGGTGACATTTCGTGTTCTGAGACAGACCCAGGATGAAATGGGAGTTTAAAAAGTCACTCTTTGGGACCAAACAAGTACTTCACTGGATTCCTGCTGATTTTTTATTTCATAGTCGGAACCCCTTGTTTTCCGAACGCAATAGACGAAGAATTTGTCATAAGTGATATTTGTGTGTTACTTCTATTCTGGGTCTGTGTTCTTCCTGAAGTTCTTGTAGATTCTTTTATGTCTGTTTGTGCAATGATTTCAGGTTGGTTATCTTAATGAATAATACTTTCCTTGCTAAAACATTGCAGTGATTTTCACCAAGTTGAGGTGGCTACTTATATTTCATCTGAATATGTATAGTTGAAGGACTCCCCAGCAGATGGAGACAGTGTCAATTTCTATATCTTCATCCTGTTAGTGCTTGGCTAGCTCAAACCTATCGAGTATTCCCGAGGCATTAGAAAAGATCTTGAGGGGGTATTATATCCGACAGAACGTGCTGAAGGGGCTGGCATTTGTAGAAAATCCAAAACTCTTCAAAAACAACAGCTTCTTTCAGGAGGTCAGTCCTGATCCATTTTGAGTCCTTATGCCTGGAACATGTCGCTGTTCTTCATTTATTTGGTGCCTCTGAATTTTTCCCCTGGTAAAATGTCTTGACGATATCCGATACTAATGTCTGCAATAGGTTGACATTTCAGGCTGCAGTGAAGCCCATTAAGTATGCTCAATGCATTCCTTCAATACTGCTGGGGCAAGTTGATCAAAACAAAATCTTCACAAATGCTGGCATTGACTTGGCTCTGTAGTCTTACTGACTCGGCTCTGTAGTCTTATTGACTTGGCTCTGTAGTCTTACTGACTTGGCTCTGTTGTCTTACTGACTTGGCTCTGTAGTCTTACTGACTTGGCTCTGTAGTCCTATTGACTTGGCTCTGTAGTCTCACTGACTTGGCTCTGTAGTCTTATTGACTTGGCTCTGTAGTCTCACTGACTTGGCTCTGTATTCTTACTGACTTAACTGAAGGAGATATTGCCTAGTTATTAAGTTGACAAGACTTGTTTTGAATAACTTTGCCATGTCATTTATTACAAAAAGTGGTTTTGTGTTGAGGCTAGGATCAATGAAAGCCAAACTTCACTAGTACAGTACATGTAGTTTGCCCTCCAAAGCCCCAAACAATGAGGACAAAACATTTACGAACGGACTATAGATCCTGTGATTTCTTAATTACACCAATTATTCCTGCATAATTAACTGTCTTAAAAAGGCTTAATTGCTCTGATCAAATGCCTTGCTAATTATCGTTAATTGTTTTGTTTTGGGACCTCAACCAACCCTGGAAATTTGTGAATTATTGCCTAGTGCACTTGAATTGAAATGGCATCATGGTTTCCATGGCAACTGCTGCCTAATGATGTTGTTGCAGCGTTGTGTAGTAGGGGCTTATAAATTGGTTTGGTACGACTCTATGGGGCTTCAAATGGTGGTTAGTTTCTGTAACACGATATGTGGGAAGTCATTAGTCAATAGAACTGTTGTGCTTAGGGCCTACCCTGCCCTTGATGCGAAAATCACCAAATTTTTAATGCCAACCAAGTTTCTGGTTTACTGCAGTTGCTTCCTCTTCCTGTCACATTTCTGTGTTAGTTTCACTGTTTACTGGGGGCAATACCCAGGCAGTTTACTTAGTGCCATTGTTTTGCTTATCTGGGGTGTAAGGCGTCAATGCCACTTTGTTTTGCCAAACACTGTTGACATAATTGACACAATTCTTGTTCTATATTTATCTCTAACTTGTCTTTTTCTGCCACTGGCTTTGGTTTAACTTGATAGTCCCTTTTCCGGCCGGGCCAACTGTTGTTTGGTTTGACGGTGCGGTGCGGTGGAAATATCTGTGGGCCTGACCTCATTCACGGTTGGTCCTGGTATACTCCTGTGTCAACAGCATAGGTTTCCTCCGGGATATTCTGTCTCCTTCTCCTCCTGATAAGCTCCCCCCCACCACCCCAACCCAACCCAAATTGCCCTCGTCAGACAGGGTTAAGGACTTATAATGTTTTGAGACAGACACCATTAAATTTTCCCTCCATTAACGTCGAATTTAAATGTTGGCAAAATCCCACGACTCCAATTTCAAATTTAACAGTCTGGCGCTGAAGAATAGAGTTACAGGGGTGCGTGTCAAAGTGGGCGGACGTGTTGTCTGTTTGTATTTAAATTACTCAGATTTGTCCTCTGGTTTTTACCAGATTATGCCGAGTATTCAGGATGCTTCAGCTTGAGGATAGTGAAATTTGATAAAAACATTGTTGAATGTCTTCGAAGGTGAAAATTTTCCAAAATCTGGAAAATTTTATAAGATCTGGAAAAATTTAGCAAAATTGGGAATTTGGAAAATTTTGCAAGATTTTGAATTTTTTGGGCAAAATTGGGTAATTTTACAAGATTTGGAAAATTTTTGCAAAATTGGAAAATTTTGCACGATTTGGAAAAATTTGGCAAAATTGGAAAATTTTACATGATTTGGAGAAATTTTGCAAAAATTGGAAAATTTTGCACGATTTGGAAAATTTGGCAAAATTGGAAAATTTTACATGATTTGGGAAAAATTTTGCAAAAATTGGAAAATTTTGCACGATTTGGAAAAATTTTTGCAAAATTGGAAAATTTTACACGATTTGGAAAAATTTTGCAAAATTGGAAAATTTTACACGATTTGGAAAATTTTTGCAAAATTGGAAAATTTTACACGATTTGGAAAAATTTTGCAAAATTGGAAAATTTTACAAGATCTGGAAAATTTTTGCAAACCCGGAAAATTTGTGCTATTTTCAGTAGACTGGGGTGCCGATTCGAAATCCTCAAATGATATTCCTGTCACCAAGCCCAGCCCAGCATAGTTAATGCGTTCTCCACATGGCGCCAGCACTCAGGGCTTCTAGTAACCAATGGTTACAAACCAGCCGATACTTCAGCCCAGTTCAGTCACTCCGATATTCCGAAATCGTCACTCGGTGCATGTCGTGGGAATAATTCTGTAGTGACTTCAGAACAAACTGAGCTTTTGATTGGCTCCTAGAGTCGGGGTGAATTCCAAGTGTAAGGTTCTGATCTTGTTTCTCTAAACTAGGAATATATAGGTTTGTGTCCTTTGTTTTCAATGTTCTGATTCCTCTTGATTTTCAAAATTTTTTCTTGCAATGAGTCCATATTTTGAGTAGAAGAGTACCTATGACTTGGAAGGAGTACCCTTTAGAATGGGTACTCATCTTGGGGTACTCATTCAATAATTTTAGGTAATGGCTACTCATCTTGAAATTGAGAGAGGGTACTCATTCCTAAGTGACTTGGTACTCTTTCCCAAGGTTAGGTGTTGTACTCGTTCCAAAGAAAAGGTACTCACTCAAAAATCCCAGAAATTCCTTCTTATCTTTCAATCTGATATCAAGAGCTCAACTACTGAATTCCATTAATTGTATAAATATTATAAGAGTACTAATATAAACGAGGTGTATGTGTTTATACGCCGCATATTCGAGATTCAAGCTGCACTTCCTCGGATATCCCGACCAGGAACACCGGGCCTGGTGCTATTTGTTGAACCAAACTGTTTCTGTTTTCCTATTCGCTCGGATATCCTGTGGTTGGCGTTTCCTGATTGGGCATGCCAGGCTGATTTTCTTTGGACTGCCTGCAGAATTGATCCCGGTGATTATATCGACGCATCACTGTCCTGTTGAATACAAGGTTGAAGCGTGGAAACTATCGCCCTTCAATGTGCAAGCGAAAAAATATCCATTTTCTGATTGGGACTGATAACGATCGATCGGATTATAAACATTAGCTATAGGAGAAATGTATTGATGGAAATCGGACTTTATAATTTGACCTAGTTAATCTAGTGGTCTTTTGTTCTGGAAAACTGCTGATAAAATGCTTCCGTTTTCTGGAGACATGTGAAGCGCATAACTAAAATTTGAATTCTATGGAATTGAACAAAAATTAAGGATTTTACTTCCTGGACCATACGTTTCAAATGTTGTAAGCTCAACTCAATATTCAGTTCAATCCAGATAAAAAACCCAATTTTACTCCAACAGGATTAAGAGTTTTTATCATGGTCTTGACATAAACAGGTTGGTTCAAATTAGTTAGAAGAAAAAAGGCGGATTGAATTTGTACACTCACTCTCTTGACTCGGTATCAAAAAGTGATCAAGTTTGTTTTGATTTCTGGATACATCGTGAACCTGTGGCCTTACGGCGTGGATTCTTATATAAAAACATCATTTTTCAAATCAAATCACACTTTTTCTTTAACAATACGTCTCAATTTTCGGATACAAAACCCTGGTTAGATCACTTGGATCATTCTGATACCTTAAACATAATTGGGTTTGAGGATTTAGAAACCTTGCGTGTTCACCCCGATCTCTTGGGACTGAGGTAGGTGGTACATGTACTTTTGGAGATCTAAATGTCTGCTGTTCATTTTGAATCAGGGCGGTTAAAACCACCATCTCTCCTGAAGCGCTTGGCATCCACCCTTGAATCGATAATCTGGTTATTGGTGAAGCTGATGTTTTTGTGCATTTTCATTACCGTGATCACTGAAGCGTGCCGCATCAATGGTCATCCATCTTGAAACAGATAAGGCAGCCCAGGCGCTCAGGTCACTATCTCTTTTCAAAAACCACCAACCCGTGATCTCCGCTCTGACCTTTTAAGCGGTCGCCCAACAAAAATAGCTGCTAGATTGTTTCAGAACAGAAACTTGGGTCAAAATGCCAACTTTTCTCACTAGTGGGTAAAATGTCATACTGCAGTTCCACAGAACAGTAGGGACTCAAACCCTTAATCTGTTGGCAAGAGTCAGCCTTCTGACCACTACTCCACCTCACCCTCCTCAAGTCGCACTAGCATGTTTGGTCAGTTCCGGCACCCCGATCATATCGTTTTACCGAGCATACAGCTCCAATTACAACTATCAATACTCACACTTTTTGCACCTAAACAACTCTCAACCGCAATAAACGTCAATTATAGCAAAATGATGTATTTTGCTACAAGTTAAGCTCCCATTGGTGCCTAATTACGAAGTAACGGTCCATTCAAATTGGATGCGAGCGCTGTGCTGGTCAGCCCCTTGAGACCCACTAATACACATCATCGGGTGTAAAACCGTTGAATTACGATTGGCAGGGGGCTCGAATGATATTGGCAACACCATTATACGCGCTGATGCAGTTTTTGGTCAATATCAATTCTTAATCATTGAGGGTTGGACATGGACAATATCACAACAGCCCTTGTTAAACACTGAGTGGATACCGCTATATCCTATCTGAAATTTTGAGGTGGAAACATTGACCAAAACCAGTCTGAAAAGCATAGAAACTGTGCTACAATACTGAAATGAAAGATATCAAATCAGAAACAGTACTCCGCGTAATTGAAAGGTGAACAAGATTTGTGAAAGAGTGAGGTAAACAATATCTCGAGTCTCGACATGTTCCATTCAACGTCATGGGCGCAGACAAAAAGGCTTCGCACACAGGAAGAGGAAATGAGATGGTGTCGACCAGTGTAACTCTTGCAAGGGACACATAATGACAATGGGAGACATGGTATAATGAATGCTCCTACGGTGGGGGACATTGATTTCTAGGTATCATTTGGAAAATGTGGATATTGCCTGTGTGTAACGAGACGATGTTTGAGGGGAAATTGAAATGTGTTGGATGTCCGGGTGGAAATATGTCCGACTCTGAAGAGTACCTGTTGTACTTTTTACCCCTTGGCCAGCGGTGTGACAAGGGTGCCTGTGTGTCTGGAAAGAACAGATTGCTCTGGGGAATGTGTTACTGTAGGTTCATTCCGACCATCTTCACAAGAACATGTCTTCTTGGTATTGACCGATCAATGCGTTAGATTCAGAAATCTATAAAGTTGTCTCGGAATAGAAAAGTGCTATGGTAACATCTAAATAAGCTCTGTTCTCACGTACAACGCATACTGATGCAATAAGCTCAGGCCCTATACATGTAGGCCTGTTGCTTAGAAACGTGATAAAAGTTGGAATTATGCGATACATGCCGGAGGAGACTGGTATGCGACTTGTGTGTTAATAGAGATTGTGCTGTTATTCTTGTTCAGTAATTTCTCTAACAATCGTGCGGTAGTTGGTCATTTCAGGTGACTATTAGATCCGTCTACTACGAAATTTTTTGCACCCAACAAGTCAACTTAACCAAAATTGTATTTTGTGTAAAGGTTGAATATTTGGCAGCATTGTGACACCCTAGACATCAGCACCTGTAACATCAGGTGATACTCACTTCAGCAGCGTACGTTTCACCTTGCAAAACATATTGCCGAGCTTATGATTGGCCAAATTCTACCACACAACCATACTCTCGCCTCTTTTCTACTCTGTGAAATCATCACATTCGGGGTGGAGGGTTTGGGTATGCTGCAGTACCAGAACTTTCTGGGTCAAAATGGGGTAGATGATCCCTTAACATAACCTTCTCCTCTCTCTGCCAGAAGTAATGAAGAAAGAAAAAGAAGAGATGAAGTTGAAAGTTTGTTTACCACCAATTGAAAGAGACCTTTGGGTCAGAACTGAATTGAGAGCTGAGTATCAACGAAACTCAAACAGAAAACCAACCATTTCGTTTCAAACGTATCATACATTAACTAAAAATATCTGCTTTATGAAGAAGTCAGATCTAAGAGCAGCAATCTTGTTAAGTGCTTTTACCAATTTATTCCTGGTTGGTGCAAATTTAGACCTATTTTCATTAGGAGAGCTGCGTTTGGACAATGAACACAGCAATCGGTTTCTTCCAACTCTCTGGTGTGGTTTATTGTAGTGTTGGTTTTGTGCAATATTCGAGATTCATGTCACTCAATTCTGCTAGCTCTGTGTTCATTGCAAGTTACGCCCCCTAGATGTCAATTCGTGAATCATCAGAATTCAGCAATGTTGTGGGATTACGATACTTCCTGTGCTTAGACGAAACAGACTACTCAATCAACTATTACCAGGGTAGTCAAATTTTGATGTTTTCCTGAACCAACATGGATATTGTGAGACAAAGGGTTACATTATCTGGTGCACATTATCGCAGAGTTCAATTACCCGAGAGCCGCTGGCTATCTGATAACAACGTGACCTCCTTGGGGCGAGATTGATTGCTTCGTTAGCACAACTTATCAAACAACCTTTTTAATTAGTCGCTAGTGGTGGCTGTATAACAATAAGGTGATTTTGTGGCCGTGATCATTCTTACATTGTTCACGGCAGGAATTCATAAAACGATATTGTTTGTCTGTAGGTATGTACTGAATTATCTTATCACAATAATTCTAAATAGGTTCAGTAGACGTTACAGTACTGGTCAGAATTTCAATTGCTTGCCTCTTGCAACCAGCAACCTTACTTTCTAAAATAACGTCATCTAAAGCGTGTTTTTCATGAGCCACACAGCATCCTTAGTTCAATTTTGCTGGCAAACTGTTGAATACTCTTAAGATTATGTGCAAGAGCGTTCAGGGTGATGGAAGTGGGCGTGGAACAAGGGTGAAGAAAGTTCATCACATTGCAGAGAGCGTGCAAAAACATTTACTGCACCTCCGCACAGATCAATCTTGCATTGTTTCAAGATTTCTTACGTTACTTTTGATGCAAGTTCTCGATCTAAAATTACCATGAGTGATCTCTTGTGTCAATCTTTTAGAAAGTAGTGCCATTGAAGATGTGTCGTTAAACCCCAAGATGAGTAATGCGTTGCTTTGTCTCCTTCAAACAAAGGACTCAACGGCACAGTGCGTTTTGTGTTGACATAAACAACTGGATGAAATGACACACCATTTTAATTCCAATTCTTGCCTCAGAGAGATCTATAACTGTAATGTCAAACATCAAGCTGATCTTTAAAACACAAGACTATCACTGACACAAGACAAAAAAATCAGGGTCGCAGTGTTTACAGCAAGAAATAAAATATGAATCAGGCTCTTCGACATGTAGTTCACCATATTGTCTCAATGGGCATGCCTGTGGTTTCACTGAGGACAGGGTCAGTTCAGATTAAGATGTGTCATGCCATATCATTCCCTGTTTGATCTTATCATAGGATCTTGACACTTATACCAGTTCCAATAATTGCGAGAATAATTAGGCCAAGATCAATATGTCCGTCCTTGTTGATATTGGTGGTCAAAGTTTGATTCTTAACCCTTAAGCCTTCCTCTGCATGTCAATGGCCCTATAAACACGTATGCTATCTTAAAGCGAACTGGAACCGCCAAGCCAGTTCGTATGATCTCGTTTTCATTTCCCGCGTATCGGGTGATCAGAGCGAGGCATGAATGAAACATGGCGCCTAGCTGTCAATCATTCAGTGACGTCACTACTATGGAATTTACTACGAAAATTCATGAATGAAAGATCGCATGACTCACGTGATTCTCACATGATTCTCAATAATAACAAATTGAACTGCGCATGCTCGGGCACTGGGGGCGGAGCTACAAATCTGAACTCGACTTTCTCGGGCGGTGAAAGTCGAAAAGTTGAATAAATCGCTCGGCGGTTCCAGTTCGCTTTAACGTTAAACCCAGCCCTTGAATTCTTGGTACATAAATCAGTGTGTCCAGTGTTAAGCTAATATTGATATAGTGTAAAGCTATCATAATATTTGCCCCCATTACCTTGTGAGCCCTCACAGGTCAACGCGATCCTGTCGATATCTGGCGCAGTTTGTGTGGTGATCAGTCTTGAAACTTTAGGTTAAAGGGAACTGGAACCGCCGAGCGATTTATTCAACTTTTCGACTTTCACCGCCCGAGAAAGTCAAACTTCCAACTTCCTATTCGAGTTCAGATTTGTAGCTCCGCCCCCAGTGCCCGAGCATGCGCAGTTCAATTTGTTATTTTTGAGAATCATGTGAGAATCATGTGAGAATCACGTGAGTCATGCGATCTTTCATTCATGAGTTTTCGTAGTAAATTCCATAGTAGTGACGTCACTCAATGATTGACAGCTAGGCGCCATGTTTCATTCATGCCTCGTTCTGATCACCCGATACGCGGGAAATGAAAACGAGGTCATACGAACTGGCTTGACAGTTTCAGTTCCCTTTAACATTATCAGTTGTCACCTTTTGGTGTAGTGAGTGGAATCTTTGTAAAATGAAAATGTGTAGCAAACCCATGAAAAAGATCCCTCAACTGTGCCGTGCTCTAGTTTCACTCTGGGCCGATTTAGAATCCTTCATGAGGCCAATGTTGCCTGTTGCCTGTCCCTTCAGGTGAAGCTGTCATAACCTTTCCTTTCCATCAGATGCATTGGTGACTTGATCTCATTACAGCGCGCGGGGAATCACCTATAACCTTTTATCAGCCACAGGCGATGGTCATTTTTCGTGAATTATGATTGTTTGCGTTGATTAGGCGCAATTCGAATCAGCCATCTTACCGTGAGCGAATCATTGAACAGATTCCTTGGTGAGGAGACCTGGGGCGCAAAGTAGATGAAATTGGGGTCTGGGGAAATACATATGTGTCAGTGGGTTCTTTGAGTCGGATGTAGGGGCGATCATGATGCACTATTTTTTGTCATATGCTAGGTTTATTGATGGGGAATGGTCTTGGAACGGGCGCCTCCTTTCCCAACCTTAGTAAAGGATCCTAGATGAGAGGCTGATGGGTGTTTTGAAGGGGACAAAAAGGCCTCAAATGGCAGTCCTCTGGTAGTATTGACCAGCTGATGAGAGCACCAGATTTCATGACAAAAATGCACAAACATCCCTCAAATGACCGAGTCCATAATAATGGATGGCACGCTGAAAAAAACCATGTCTTACATTGCTGTCATTGCGTATCATCTGTCTTCACATCACATACCAGATATCGGAAATGAGTGTCAGACATCGGAAATGATAACAGCTGATCACAGTGTAACAGCCTTGATCGGAAAAAATGTGTACGCACATGACCTTTTGGACTTGCTGAGAAATCAGATGGCAGGGGCTGCTCTGAGCTTGTATTTTGGTTAAGGAGTTTGGTAGGGCTCTAGACGGTAAATATTGCGTGCACCAGTAAAAGAGCCAAAGGGTGATGCTGACAGTGTCGCATCCCTTCTATCGGTCAGTAATGTGACATCAGGACCAAAAACACCTTATTTATTAGCCAGTCGCTAAAAATCTTCACATCGGCAGATCTGATTCGGCTAGAATAAATCAGAGTAGGGCTGACAGGCACAGCAGACAGAAGCTTAGTGATCAGACATCTGGGTATGATCTTGAGGGAAATAATCTCAAGTTTTTATGTCCGCTGGGCAAATGATGATACATGCATGTTGTGGTGCTGAGACTCACTCACAGATTGACTGGGACAAGGCAGACCTGATTCAGTGCTCATAGCTTGAACTGTACCAAGTCAGTCTGTCTGGCCAGGTGATTCCTTGACAGATGAGACCGTTGAAAGAGTTAACAGCATGATCTATGCCATAATATGCTTCATTAGGGAGTAATTACCATATAGTAATGCCGTGGGCCAATCGGGATTGCTCTGGTTGTTCTGTAGGTATTGCCAGTATTCGAACAAACCTCAATCGCAACCTAGCGTTGTTTTGAATGTAAAATACACAGTGCCTCAATGTGGCCCCAACAGATTTGATTCTTGATTGAGTGGCTCAGTTTGGTTGCACATCCCGTGTTGGTTTTGGGGAACGGAGCCATGGCCATAGAAAGTTTTCATCAAGTCTTGCTGACCAAACACATTAGGTTTAGTTTCGGCCAACATTTTACACATTTGAGCAGACTTGGAAAATGACTTGTTACAGTGTGTGCTTCCTTTCAGTGAAGACATAAGCCACATGGATGGTCGTAATTATAATGAGGTGTTGACAGGCTGAATCAAAGGATAGCCTTGGTTTCCATTTACCTTTTTACAACAGGGTATTTTGAGAAGACGTTTTGAAAGTGGGGAAATCGTTTTTTACTTTTCATTGGATATCAAAGGCATTGATTATGTATCGTTGAAAATACAGGTCTTTTTGATGTTTTCCTTTATGTTGGTTAGAAGAAATGGACAAGCGAGGTCAAGCAAACTTTCCATCAGTTTAGAAATACTGATCTAATGAATTTACAGAGTGTTGCACTCTGGTGTAGAAGGGGGGAGGTAAGTGATTGGTGAAAGTACTCAGGTACTCCCAGATTGCGTCATTGGTCAAAATGAGCAAAAACTGCGAACCAAAATAGCATTCTGTCTCACCATCTGTGCAGGATTACTGAACCATAGACCTGAGTGGTAACAACATGCAAAACACAGTCATCAAAAAAGATATCATTCTGCATTGGGCATCCCTTTAAGCGATCCACAGACTTTGCACCGACCACAAACACCTCAACTCTGACCTCTGGGTAATCTGATTATGATGGGCTGGTGGATGCCTCTCCCCACAGGGCTGTTAGAAGCTGGAGAGGGAAGTAGTGCCCTGAATAAGTGATGGGAGTGATTGGCCCAGCCCTGGGGATAGGTTAGAATCAAATAGGTTAGAATGGGTCTCAGCAGGTTGACTAGGTACAAACATATACTGGTCTTGGTATCATGCCACTCTTTTTGATGGTCTCTGCCAACTTTTATCAGGGTATGAGCACGATTTCAATTCGACTCAGCAGAGCTACCCTGGCAGTGTGGCCTCTTGTTAATGCGACGACCAGTTTCCTTATGAAAGTAGTGCTGCACGTCACGTCTACTCTGAAACCATACATAATCAACATCAGCCATTACAAATGCTTCCTAGCCTCCACAAAGATTGTCGCTAATCACAGCTGAACTCTGATATTTCATTCACTTTATGCCTTGTGGCGATCTGAGCAGAACGACAATAACAAAATTGGAGACTTTGCGAAAAATCTAACATTACGTGTTGGCCACGTTGTCTAACAGTACGTGTCGCCTAGTCTCACGTTGTGGTAGGATTGTTAAATTAGCCCAACGTAACGTAACGCAATCGTCTTAACTGAATTAGGCACTTGCTTCCAAAGCCCAAGGTTTACATATTCGTCTGTGCCATTGAAAGGGATTGTCATCGTTCTCAGAAAAAAGGTTGATAGCGCTTCAGTTGGCAGAATCAGATGCATGAATCGCCACGTTGTGACAGTGTGGATACCAATTTTTCAGATTTCCTAGAAAGCGATCTTGTCACCTTTGCTTTCACCCAATAGCAACCTTATTTCTCTTTACTGGTAGTTTCACCTTTCCAAAGTCTTATTTGCCTCATCAATCCTACATGTACCTCATTGGTCATGCAGTCAAATACAGTGGAACCTCTGTTAGCGGACACCTCTCTATTAAGGACAACCTCTCTATTAAGGACAACCTCTCTATTAAGGACACTAGTTTTGGTCCCAAATTGGTTGTTTCCATTCAATTTGACCTCTCTTATCAGGACACCTCTCTATTAAGGACAGCACTTTTCAGTCCCGAGGGTGTCCTTAATAGAGAGGTTCTACTGTAACTCGAAAACAACTTTTCAAGCGATAAGTACGTTTCAGGGCTGTTAATCTAGAATCAAAGGTGCCTGCTGTGGTATCGATAACTCCCTTAAATAATCTTTTATCTGTTTGCCGAGATATCAGTTTCTGAATGTCGATGTGACAAATACACTCGAAACATTTGTATACAATTCATTGATTGACACCCACACTCTGTCTGGATTCACCCCAACTTGAGCTAAAGTCTGCTTGGTGAGAAAATGCCACCTAGATCTTCAGTGAGAATAATTGGTATCGAAATCCAAGTGACTTACAGGGCACAGAACCTTCAACCCCTAGTAACCCGAACCAATCTAGCTGATGACCAAGGCATCCAACAAATCCATGGAGTGCAACGAAGCAGTGGGTCAGTTGAGCAATGATGTCAAATCATTCGTTGGGCGCACCATCGTTCGTCTTCTTGGCCTTTCATAAGTCAGTTCAGATAGAGTGTTCCAATCCATCTCATGTTGAAGCACTTGCTCTGTGACAGAATGAAGACATCTCCCATCGTCATACTTTCATTGATTATGATATCGATTACAAATTGGTTTTCGATATACTTGACTATAATTAACTCCTCCTTTCATTCAGAAACTGAAATATTTACACCTCGTTATTTTCATGATTCAGAGGTCGTTGGCCCTATAGTTCAATGCAATACATGTTAATAAAGCTAAAATATTACCAGCGGCAAGGATGGATTATGAGAATGATCAGCAGAGCCATCCTGGCCATGAGGCCTCTAGTCTACAAGATCTTAGCCCAACTGGCAACTTGTTGTGCACAGCCCTAACCACAGTCACACCTGTGTAAGTGATGAGTTAATCTAAGACTAAACCATCCCTTCATCTTTCCTGGCTACAGAGCCAGTTACCACGGTTACAACGTCATTGTCATTTTCCCAACTTTCCTACAACGGCGCTGGGTGCTATGTGAATCTTATCAAGTTAACAATGGGAAGGAAAAGTGTATCTGGTGATGGCGATTCCATTTATAGGGTTATCGTTGTTGTTGTTGTTTTTTGTGCTTCTTTGTCGCGCTCTGATGGTTGTATGAATACGATTATTGGAGAATTCTGCGACCCTGATAATCTCCAACCGGCAATATAAGATTCCGATAACTGTGCGTCTTGGGTCTTTTTCTCAAGTGTGAGGAAAAGTTTTGGTACAATGCCAGCTAGCATCATCGACCCTTTTAGAGCATAAGGTATTGAAGAAAAGCTTCGGACAACTGTTTTGAACACATGGTTCTCACAATCTGATTCCAGGATCTCGCTCACTCCGCCCTTCAGCAGTGAATGACCTGACAGTTCAAATGGAAAATACTGAGCGTATTGGCAAGGAATTAGGTCCTGAGCCATCCTGAGGCTCTTGTACTCCCTGGAGACATAGCCAGGGTCTTGATAAGATACGGAAACCTTGGTGGTCAAGATGGTTCTGAGCCAACTCCGATATTTACTCATTCGAGGACCTGCCCAGGAATTTCTAAATCCACACCATGTCTCTCCCTCTCTTAGCAGTATTTGAATAACGACTCCATCGGGGTTAGACACCATTTTAGCCAACTCTACTGGGCCACGTACAACAGCATCGTGGCAATCCACTTTGGTTGCTCATGCCATTAGACGTCAGCAGAATTTAAAACCCAATCCGACCGGAGTAATATTTAAAGTGCGGTGAAATGGCTCGTTTGAAGTTTTGTGGTTTTAATGTACTTTTAGTCGTTTATATGGACTTTTGAAGATATTTTCTGTCTTTCGCAATTGACAACAGGTATCTTTATGAGAAGCTTTACAAGAAATGTACGAGTAGTGTTTCACTGTTCCATGTTACTATGACAATGAGGGAAACTAGCATAACTTGTACTATTAGGGTAACGAGAGATCATCAGCTGCTCGAATATGGAGCCGACCTAATGTTATCACTAATTGCAGCCATCCTTCTCCTTATGTCTGTTTCTTTTTGCAAGTTGACGCAAGGACTGCAAACGGCTTTGAACTTTTCATCACCTGTGTCTCAGATCAAAAAAATCTGTCAGTTCTGACAAAATGCCGTATCTCTCTTTCCAGGCTTTCTCAGACGTTACGATCGCTGTTGAAGACTTTATAGCTGCCTCACCCCAGGAGCTCACCGTACAGCGTGGCCAGCAGGTTGAAATAATCGACTCTGGGTCACGCGACTCTATCGAATGGTGCCTTGTGCGGACGTTCTCTGCTGACGGAGGTCAATGTGAGGGTTTGGTCCCAATGGCCGCTCTGAAACATGTGCCAAATCTCCGTGTGTCGGGGAGTCGAGCGAGTATTGAGAATGACTCCGGTAAGTAGGCATTTCTAAAAATAGGTGTCCTGTAAAAAAAAATTTGATTTGTCTCATGCCGGAATTTCATTGGTGTGAAAATGCGAATACAAAAGTGTCAATACAGTCAACCTACCATCGAATCTTATTGACTGCAGGCATCGTCGCGTATTCTGACAAAATTCACCCAAAGTTAGGCTATAGAAGCTACTTGTAGATGTCTAATCTCACTGTTCCTTCAGAAATTACTCTTTTACAAGATATTACATGACCAAATTCGATTGTGGCAGAGCCAGTGGCATGATTGACAAGTAATCAAATCATATTCATGTCTTGTAGCGATGTCCATCCAAGAAGGACAGATTTCCATCGCCATTTGTTGGGAAAATTGCGGGGAAATTCAATTTGTGATGCCAAAAACGTAAAAGGCTAGCTCATTCATTTGTGGTGGGGCTCACACTGCAGTTAATAATCCCCTGCAAATGAGAAATTTTCATTGCAGTGGCCTTGTTTATCGCACATCACTGTTATAAAAGTCCCTAGAATATGTTACTCTGCAAGAGAGCAACAAAGGACCCCCGGCAGTGTTATGGTGAAAGTGTCAGCCTGTGTGGGGCCATTCCCAACCTTGGTCTACCTGCTGTGAAATTCACCTCATTATTATTCTGACGATCATTTGATCTGAATTCATAAATACCATAATTCTTTGAACTTATTGATGTGGGTGCCATGCCTCCAACATAGAGCACAGAATTGTTTGGCATTTATAGTAGTTTTGCTACGGGCTGAGAATGTCTTGAATTTTTCGGGATTATTTCAAAATGTTACTTTTATCTTTGAGGGTTGTGGTGACATTTGTACACCGATATCATCTGAGGTTGCGTATGTTTTTGGTCTTACAACTAGCAAAGAGCATGACTGTACAGGAATTTGATGAAGCTTGGCTTTTGGGTTGTTTGTGCTGCACAGTAATTGCTTGTATCATCAGAAATCATAGTAGTTGATGTTCTAGGCCAAATGGAGAAGATGTATAACAGCGTAGGTTTTCTTCTGCCATATCAAGTTTTGGGGAAATTTCTTCATACTTCATGTTTCACTGTAACCTTCCAAACCAGTGCAGAGCACTAGTTACTCCATCTGTGTTTAGATAGAGGAACTAATCTCATTTGGATCATAGTTTTGCATTGAAGACTAAGGTGGACTGTGAGCCAGCCTGTGTTGTACTCCTGAAATATTTGGAGAAGTTATGTTTAGCCATCAAAATATCCAGACCAGGATTCATTGCAACTGAGCACGACAGAGGTGAAGTTCAGCATTGATGAAACACTTTGCCAGGGGGTGTCTGAATGGACCTATACTCCAACCACACCAAGTTCCAAATACCTGCATCCCTCTCCCTCTATGCTGAATATGGTCATCTTGTGAAATTTGCTTTGCCATCACCAAACAACTTACCAGCTAGCTGGTGGTATGTTTCTAAACATCTTAAAAAGTGCTAAAATCAAAGGCAATTTCATGGTCAACTTGTTACTCCAGTATCCAGCCCCTAACTGCCAAGAAAGGCATCATCCCATTATGTCTAATGACTCCTGTCAGAATTTCAAGATGGGTTTTTCCGGGCTGTCAGCTCGGATTTATGATCAGTGGATGGGATTTGGAATAAGCTCCTTGGAATGAATGGTCTGTGACCTGTGGGCCCATTGGCCAAGTCAAGGGCAGCAAAAGATATGAGTATCTTCAATATTGATTTTGAGGGCTGGGAATTGGGTGTGATGGTGGCGGTCCAGTCAATTGATTGGCCTTTTCTAAAAATGGCAAATTTCATAACTTTCAATCCAATAACTTGTGTTTGATATTCAATATGTTTGATTCGTTCGCTTTCAATGTGTTAATCTGATATTGACCGGGGACTTAACTCTTAAAGGGACTTTGTCCTTGGGCACTGGATCAAATATGATTTCAGTAGAGTGTTGGGCCAGACTTTTTAGAATACTGTTATGTGTTCTGTTCTATTCTAAAATTGATTCATATCATAAAAATTTGAATACGTCATGGTCTAGACTGCCCAATTAACCATTGCCCCTTTAACTGTGACCATCTTCCACACAGATTTATCTGTTAGAAGTCAAAATCCAATTTGATGGTACAAAGCACTTGTGCTGAGATGAAAAATTAAAATCCAATATCAGTATCAGAATATTAGATCGAATTTGCCCCGATGCCCGTCAACGTGAGTCCTGGTTGTTAAACAGTACCGCACAGCCACCGGCGACCTCAAACCCAGTGCTTGTAATTAAACATCTGGGGTGACATCAGTGGTTGCCACGGCAACAATATACTGTCACTTAAATGGAGGAAGGCCGTTCCCATCCCAGGGAGAGGTAGAGAAGGTGGACTGTGGAAATTTGTCGCGATTAGGAGCGTTAGTCTGTGCGCCAAGATTCCTTCACGGAGGATAACCCCGTCGCAACCCTGGGTCTCAATTTAAGCTCCGTGACCTCCCCGTCCAGTAATTCCATAGGTACGTACTAACCGTCCAATAATCCCAGGAAATGTCAATCTCAATGTCGTCGAGAATTGTCAGAATTTCACAATATTGGTCTCTGCGTGTCTGTGTGTCATCGACTTTGTGTATGTTGTGCATTTCGAGTATTTGGCGAGACTTTGCTGTTATCCATCTGATATGACTCTTCGTACATTTGTGTTTGATATAAAAGCATGACTTGTTAAAACGCTTCCGACTGATCAATGCAGATCCTTGTTGTCTGTTTCGAGTTCATTTCTCCTCGATAACGAGCCATACTCAATGAGACTGACGGCATGTGCTTTTGATATGGCGGCTCAGCGCCTCACAGCCGATGGCCAGGTCTACTCGAGCGACCATTATTGGGCCGGGAGGGCGGTGTCCACCTGTTGTCTGATGTTCTCTATATCATGAGCCAAACAATCGGTGTCTGGTGAAAAATCATCTATGCTGCGATTATCATCCAAAAATAGCTTTTTGAATTTTAAAACAGCATAAACTTTGTCAAGCTGACCGTTTTGAATTGGTATGTGCACCGTCTTGTCTGATACTGTATCCATGTTTTAGTGTAACCCTTATATGAATTCAGCCTCATTTGAAAGTCTGGCAAATGAATCATGATTGGTTTGTCTCTTTGAGTAGAGGGATCATACAATTTCATTATCAGTTTACTGAAATTTGTGTCAACTTGAGGTTGCTCAGATTCGTGTTGGTGTAATTCAATCAGCTTTGTACGTTGAGAAGAAAGGTACAAATCAAAAGAATTGTAATTGGATTAGCCAACGTGGTTGAATGTTCTTGAACAATGCTTCTTTGAGCGCATTGAACCAGGGCCTCAATCAGAAAATAGCTTTGTCAACAAACAAAAAGAAACAAAATTCCATACATGTAATTGTAGTATCCTTTGTTTGATACCAAGTTACAAGTAAGATATAGGAATGAAAATGTCAAATGTCAGCAGAAGTTCAAGGGAAGTTTCCTGATTTTGTTGTGCTTCCATGCAAAAACATCTTTCCTGCTACGAAACTGCGATATTGCCTAGTGAAAAATTCTTCATGCAATGAAACTCCAATAGTGGCAGTGACTACCGATTGGAAACTATAGCAACATGCCCGTACTTGTCAGTTATTGCATCTGGCTGCGTGTAATCCGGCGCAAAATGAAATCTACATACCAACCATTGGCAGATATTGTCATCCAGCAGCGAGGTAAATCATATCAAGTAGCCTATGTCAGGCAATGCTGTGCATGGCATTGTCGATTACTGGTCAGCATTAAATGTAGCGTGCTGAGAGACAAGGATACAACATAGCTATTGTCACCAGAATGAGGTAAAAAAAGCTGTGTGGCTGAGGCCATCTGACGAGCAATGGCTATTATGTTGTGGATTTCCTGTAGTTCTACCATTATTCCCCATGACAAAAGCGTATTTGATATCATGTCTGATTATATGACTCGTTGTATGTAAGGGCAGGAATAAAAGGTCAGGAAAAAACATCATATGATGGTACAGTGTGCGGCATAATCTCACAAGACGTAACCCTTTTCACCATGAACTTGAAGTGTTCGTGTTATTCAGATTCATTTTTTTGAGGGAAGTATATATTACGTATCACCTAAAAAGAGCGCGTTATCTGCTTGCATTAAAGGTGACACTTGAGCCGACAGATTGTCCTCTTATCATCCACCTGGGAGTATACCCATGGAATGACGAGCGCACATCTTCAGTGTCACAAAGCTACTCTGTAATCCAGGCATCTCTCGATATGTCTGATTCACGCGGAAGAAATTATGCTTAATCAATGCTTCTGCTCTGGTATCATTAAGTAAGCATTGAGGAAAAAAAAACACACCAGTAACACGCACTGCAATAGCAAAGTCATGGAGCTGTGCAACAAAGATTCTGCCATCTTCCAAAGGATCTTCCATCAGCCTGGAAAAGGTGTCTCCTCATAAATACTTAGTCAGCTCTCTCTCATGTCGTATTATCCTCTGCTGACTACAACAGCACAAAGAATCCACGATATTGATTTTCATGATCTGGGGCTGGTATGGCTGTCTCCAACTCCTCCAATCAAACGATTCAGTGACAGCCGAGCTCGTTTAATAAATCATGCATAACCAGGATGATGGTGATCAGTTGGGGTAGTGGCCATTACAGATACGATGATGACATTACCATTGCGTTGATTGTGCCAGAGATTGTGTGGGGCAGGAAGCCTGTTGACTCTAGTGTAAGTATGATCTTGTGGTTGGCCGCATGAAGAATTCAACCATCCTCCAGTGCCTTCCACCCGGTGTTGGTATCTGGAAATGGTTGGTCTTTAAGTCGATCTGCCATTGGTTGGGATTGTGTGTGGGCAGGAAGCCTGTTGACTCTAGAGAAGCGAGTTCCTGTGATGTTCCGTCATCCACAGATGCAGTCGCAGAACAAAGGGCATCTGCAGGGTAGTAGAAGGTGATGTGAAGGCCAATCTTTACTGAGTTATCTGGGTCCGGAAGTCTCAAGTGCCTTCTACTCCAGTGTTGATATCTTGAAATGGTTGGTCTTTAAGTCTGCTGTTGACTGTTGCTGGGGGGTTTGGTTGAGCGGTCCTTGTTGCTTCAAGCAAGGTATTTTGGTAAGCTCTTGCCTGTTGCCAGCCAGATTTATGGCTACAAATGGGATCCTTATAATTGAAACTACGGCTTCTGGCCACGATTCAATGGGAGAAGGAAGCTGCAGGGTTTGAAGGCGGTCTATTGACTCAAGGTAGGGTCTAGGGGATCTTGTGGTTTCGCAACGGAAATTGTTTTGCAAAGGCTGGCTATATTGGTCTGTGGTCTGACTGCCTGGAGATCTGATAAGCAAACTACTGTGGCTAAGACAGAGAATCTAAGTGGAAAACCCACTAAAAGTTTCGGACTAAGAGGTGCCTTGAATCAGGAAAAGGCCAAAGATGCACTTTTGTCTGGTGAGTACCTTTGGGAAAACGGTTATCTCAGCTGAAGTTTGCGATGATGAATACCTGTTGCAAGAGTCCTTCAGCCTTTGCTGTTGATGAGGCTGAAAGCTCTTTTACTTCCTGCAACAAAGGTTGTGAGGGATCGGGAAAGCCTGTTTTGACTGGTTGTGGCCAAGAATGCTTGTGGTCCAAAGGAGATGAGCATCTTTGAGCACAAGCCTGGTCCCTTTTTGCGGCCAGTTCATTTGGGGCGTACACTGCAATGGGACCAAGCCAAACTTCACATGCTCATCTTCTCCCGAGCTCTTTATGATGGGGTTCCACTGCACTCGGACCAAGTTGAAGAGTACTCAGAAGCTAGTGCTGTTTGGGGCGTGTCCTTGTAACTGGTAAAGTGGTCATCTTCACTGAAGTTGTGGTGAAAAGCTGTCTCGGGGGCCGGCTTGTGCTATTAATGAAAGGTGCTGAATCACTGGGGTTTACCGTGGTGGATATTCGAAAGGAGTGGTGACCTTCCTGGTATCTGTGTGGGTATCAGGGGATGAGGTGCACCTATGAAAACATTACATCCTTTGCTAGTGCTTGTTTTCTACATGCTAGTGCTTGTTTTCTACATGCTATTGCTTGTTTTCTACATGCTAGTGCTTGTTTTCTACATGCTAGTGCTTGTTTTCTACATGCTAGTGCTTGTTTTCTACATGCTAGTGCTTGTTTTCTACATGCTAGTGCTTGTTTTCTACATGCTAGTGCTTGTTTTCTACATGCTAGTGCTTGTTTTCTACATGCTAGTGCTTGTTTTCTACATGCTAGTGCTTGTTTTCTACAGAGGTTATTCGAGTATTGTGGCTGGATTTAAAACTGAGTTAAAGATAGCTTTTCACAAAAACATTTTGAAATGCTATAAATTTGTGTGAAGATCTTTGAAAGTTGTGGCTAAAGGGCAATCAGTGCACATTGGATGGGTTTACCTGTGTATGCGTACAAGGGTACAGTGCTTACATGCCAGAAGAAAAGTCCATTGATTACAATCTTTTGTCACACCGAGTATGTCAGTACCATCATTGGTACGTTTGTGTATTGGGTATACACTGGCTGCTTTAAAAAGTGTGTTTGTCTACCCTAAAGAACAAAGAATGTGACCATTGGACTTTCATCTTGTCTGTAGAGCATTGTATGCATGTGACAAGCTTGTCCGCAGTGTTTACTGCTGTGACCAGCTCAGTGTTTGGATGGCGTTTGGGGCGGGGGGGGGGGGGGGTACCCAACTAACCAAGCCTCCTTTCACTGCTCTGAATCATACTGTGATGCAAGAGAGATCCTCAAGAGATACTACACAGAATCGTTGTGAAGCCAGATAAGAAGTCCTCATAGTGAAGTGGTTAATGTTGTTCCTCAGATGAATTCGTACCGTCGTCCTGTAATACATATGAGCAAAAAATAAAAAAACTACAGTGCAATTTTTCAACGCTGAGAAAAATCTGTAGCAGATAGAAGATGGATGGATTGAATTTTTATCCGATTAGATATTGGTGCCTGGTATTCTATGCTTGATTCAACTCACCTGGCAAAATGGAATGGTTTTTACCACCTTTTCTTCTGCTGTGCATACGGTCAGTTTATTTGTGGGAAAGCTTTTTATGAGGTATGTTGGCCGTCTCTCATAGGCCTAGGCTCACAGGTCACCCCCTAAGCTACCTAACTATACCCGGAGGTGCCGTTTTGACCATTTCACATGACCCCCCTCACATCTCCAGTCCCTTCATCACTCTGTTCACAATTTGAGATTTTCTCCCCCTTTCTCTAGTCAAGAGTCAACTTCAGCAAGTTCGGTTCACCCTAACCACTTCATAGTTCTAGGCCTATGCTGGGACACCCCTATTCAAAATGCCAAATGGACTGTTCTCATGGTGGGAATGCAGAACTCGTCCATTTGGATGTTTTGGATTATTTCTTCAAATGTTTTGGATACAACTTGAAATTTTCTTTGGATTATCAACTTTTGGATTTATTTTCTTATTCTGTGTCTCATAACATTGGAATATGCCGCGGGGCAGTTCTTTTAAGGATATTTTCTCCCGGAAGAAATATCGGGAAAAGAACAGAGCACAGTCGATGAAAACACGTAAGGTTTTGATAATAGGCCTAGCTCATCATATTGTGGCCATTTTAACTCTTTCGATCCCAGGGTTTTTTGTGTGATGCGACTCCCAGATATCGGGCGATTTACCCTAAATTACTGGGTTTCAAAAAACCAAGAAGCAAAGACCAGCTCATCACACCCCAGGATGCTTGGTACCACTGGAAGTGGAAAGGTTGAAACCTTGGCTTCAAGATGATTTATAGAAAGTCATTATTTTAAACGAAGCCTGTCTTTGATAAAATATTGGAGGGTTTTTAATGCTGTTTTTTTTCTTGCACCTCTGCTAAATATTTTAGTGACGCCTCGTTTCCATGGTTTTCTGACATCAATATGTTAATGGTGACATGTATAGGGCAAAACTGACAGAAGTGTGATTAAAGGGATACTGAATTTCCATGATCGTCTTTGGAACTCTTGATATTTTGCTCAAAATGCCTGCGCAGAAGTTCTGTGTAATCATGTTGTTTCCAAAGGTTATGAGGTGAGTATTTTCTTAACTGATTTGTTTTGGAATGGAATAGATAAATTGTGTGTATGTTCTCATCAGAGGTACAGCATGTGGCGTCAGTTCTCAATCAGTATAAGAATGCAGTACGCGTATATTCATCAGGGGATAACGCTTTATACTTCTGATGAGATGCAACCAGCAATGCCAGCAACCTGCATCCACAATGAGGAGTCCAGACTTCTGGTCTTTTGTATTCTTTATTGTTCTTTTATAGCAACCTTTGGGAGCAAGAGGACAAAGAGAGATGATGAGATAGTCAGAAAAAGCTGTCAGAATTCAGAACATGTAGGGTACAATCGCTCCTTGAGAATAGCGGGTATTACTGGGTCTCCAGTCCATCATCCTACAGCATGCTTTCATATCGCTGCTAAAATACAGTCAGCTGCCCAATAACTTTAGTGGGTGTAGTTCGTAAGGCTCCATTGCCTGCTATGGGAGGATAGGGATCTTTTGCAGCTAAACCAGCGTCTAGGGCCAATAATGACTATGACTGCACGTCCAGTGACTTCATTTTCCTTGTCCACAAGATTTTTCATTTCAAGACAAACTTCTTGGTCAAGTATGTCAAATCTTGCATTATACATGTATCTCCCTCACGGATAAGAATCAGAGGATGTATTATATGAAATATTGATGGGTTTGTTAGCTGACCTACTCCATAACATATTTTTGGGGTCAATCAATATTAACTATTGGTGACTTCAGAGGGCTTTACTTGGTCAGAGATGAATATTGTTGAGTAAAATATTGAATTGAAAATAGACACAGTAGGCTACAAGGGCTATTAGGGACACTAGTTTTGGTCCCAAAGTGGTGGTTTCAGTTCAATTTTGACCTTTCTGATCAGGACACCTCTCTATTAAGGACAGCACTTGTCATTCCCGAGGGTGTCCTTAGTAGAGAGGTTCTACTGTGCCTTCTATATAGATGAACAGGTGTGTAAATAAGTGACAGGTCGAACATGTGTGTTTACTATCAGGTTTTGAGTGATTTTGGAGGAAAATTTAAGAATCCTTTTGCTGACCCTGGGATTTCTAAAATGACAAAGTTTGACATGTTTCAATAGCGCATTTATAATGTGTTGAAGATCAAGAACACCTGTGTCTGTTAGTTTTGTACTGAAGAGCTGAAAATACGACTTAAAACTCTCATGCCCATATGGCTTGATCAAGAATTTTCCACAGCCGAACACATGTCAACATGTGGTTATAGAGATTCAATAAATAACTCTGTTTGAATACGATGAGTTTTGGCAGGAGAAATATTTGAACTTCAGACATTTGTGAGACTTCTGTTTTTTTGAGCTAATGGGTAGTACATGTTATAGATTCGTTTGTGCAAGTTGGCTGTGAGGTTTTAGCTTGTGTTTTGGTGGCCGCAGGGGTTTACAACAGAAAAGACCTGAGCTGTTTCTAAAGGACTTATTTTGAAGGGCTTCAGTGATTAGCTTTAGAGGTATAGATTAATCCATACTCGATGCTACTGATAAAATGGGAGATAGAACAAACATATTAGAATAAAAAACTGCCCACTCCTTGTTAAGCTACCAATCCATTGCTATAGTCCCTTCATCAGAGGGTTAACCTAAATAAAGCTGAAGTACATACAGGCTCATCACCCACTATCATGGCAAAGTTAAAACCACCTGGTGAAGAATTCCAAACATGTTTAAAAAGGCAACAATTTCGGAGCTCACCAGATCCCAAGACATCAGCGTTTTTTAATCGGCTCTCAACTCGCTGAACAAAATGGGTATAAAAGCATCTTGCTGATGTGGTGATTTGTCATTCCACCGAAACGCCCCCGTGTTGCATCGGCTGTGGATTTGCACTCTGTTGTTGTTATGGTTTCGACGTTTTGAATTCATTTCTCTTTAACCCCCCAGTGGTCAAGTTAACATGCTAGCCTGTGCACCTTTGTACCATTTTACCGTTCGCTGTGTCAGGATGATTTGTTGATGCCAAGACTGTGATAGCAGCACATTGCTCAGTGAAACTAACTTGCATGTAAGAGTTATAAACAGTATTCTCTGAAATAGTTTACTTTTGACAACTGTACTTTCGAGTTGGTAGAAACTGTACTGCACAGAATGACCTTTCTTCTGCACAACACTACTTCCTAAAACCATGTCTGCTGCAGCGAAAGTCATTCGTTTCTTCCAAAGTGTAGTTTGATGAAGTGAATATTTGTACAAGACAGACACAATTAGACTGTTTTCCGGTTAAAAACGATTTTATCTGATGTTTTTCAACCACGTACGTCAGCCCCCACCTGGCAGCCACTGCATATCTCTCAAACCCCAGAGGTAAAAACCTGACCGGTGAAGTATTCGGGGATATATCGGTTGAAGTAACCTAGCATATGGTAGGAAAGCTCTGTGACGACTCTCTGAAGATAAAGGGCATACCCGAGTACGCACTTGAAACGTTGATGAGGGGAGTTCGAGTATGGCTTGGGAAGCACACTTAAAACTTTGATCGGGAGCCAGACTTGAAACTTTCTTATCACCACTGAAGAATTTCTTTCACTGTAAAGAATATTTGTCTTAATCTTCTGGCTAATGGTGATATTCCAAGTTGTGCCCAGATTTCTTTATTGTGTGTGTATCTTCGGTTTCAGGTCATGTCTCTGGATTGAATACTCAAAAATCTGCCAAGTGATTTCCTTCATCATCTGCATTCACCCTCGTGCAGTTGTCCATCTAACTACAGTTTCTAGCCCAGGGATCATTTCGCCCCCATGACTTCAACTCCAGCAAAAAGTCACCCCAACTTTCATGTATTTGTAAACTGTTTACTCATGGACATTCTCCTTGTATCTTTCCAGAATCTAATAACCCAGATAGCTCCTACAATTTGCCAAATAACACATCAGGGACAACCTCCTCCCCGGGCAATAAACGACGGAGCAGTTTTAGGTAGGTGATGCTGAGGTCATGATCTCAGTATGCACGACTTGCAGATGACGTCATGACGTACAGATACATTGTAAGGGTGTGTGACTGCACTAAGTGAAAGCAAGTGGATCTGGGGTCCAAACCCTTGCGGAACTTTATTTTTCTTGACAGTTTTATTTAATAGGAAATGGGCTGCATGAGAATGAAGGAAATTTCAAAAATGCCCCTAATGAACATCATGAATGTCACAGACCCTCTTTGTCTTCAATTACCTGAATGATGTAGCGCTTGTAACCCATGATAGGTCGAGAAGCTTGTCTGAGTAATCCTCCTCCAAGGCCAGATGAAAGTTTTTGTTCCTATGGTTAAGCGGCAAATTGGGTTTGTTGGTCTAGTGACCCTGTTTTTAGCGGATGGTTCAGATGCTGACCAGGTTAGACAAAAATGAATTCCTTACCAATCTTCGACTCATATGGGTGAATGTGCTTTTGGGACGACATTTGAATTTTGAATCTGCTGTTCCAGGAAATGGTTGACCACCCCTGTACGGAAGTTAAGTCAAAGTCGCATTGATAAAGCTGCTATAGAAAAGTCTTTAGAAATGCCCAAGCAAACGAAACAAGACAAGTCCAAGCCTGCAGGGAGTGTGTTTAGTCAATGGAAGACTGTTCCAAAGGTAGGGGCACAGTATTTTTTGTTGGAGAGCCGTAATCTTTCCATTAGATTGTCCTAATAATAGATCATTTTTGTACCAAAGATGCTACTATTGTATTTTCCACATATTTCATGATGGTATCTCTGTTCTTGTGTTAATTGGTAGACCTTGGCATTATTTGAAAAGTGCATCATACTGGCAAGTTTTTTTTACGGCAACAAGTCGCCAAACATGAATACCTGGATGGACAGTGTTGCCAAATGCACCATGATTTCTCTCCCCGACAACTTGTATACTGGTAGAGTATGTCTGTTTAATGCTGATATACAATGAGTAATGAGAAACCTTACAATTTCAATATCACTGGAATCATTTGCTTGACATTTTGATATTTTGTGTTTCCATCACCAACTTTGAACACATCTTCAAAGTCATCACTGCCAAAAAATGCTGAGGTCTACCAAATTCCTATTATCGATTTTATATCATGGTCGTTCGTTTGATAATTTTCCACAAAACGAACACGAATATATGGATGTCATTATGATCATCATCTCTTGAAACCACACACAGCCTCTTTCCCAAACAGTCACCATAGCAACCAAGAAGTTCCATCTTAGACAACCACATATCAAGGTAGGTGATCTTGCTTCATACTGGTAATTTATGACGGATTTACTGGTGCTACCACTCCGTGGGAAAGATTGGAACTGACTTACAGACGGGGATAATGTAATTTGCCTTCGCGCAATTGCCAAAGGGACATTCTTGGGACTGGCCTCTATTTTCCTCATTAGCAAGGTGTCCTGATTAGGGAGGTCAGTTCGGCTAGAATCTAACCTATTCAGCCCAAACCAGTGTCCCTTATAGCGAGAGTGTCCTGCGTCGGTGGTGTCCACTATGTGAGGTTTCTATAACATTTGGACCATTTTGTAACTGGGGTACCTTTTGATTGCATCGCAGCATGGTCTGAATACCCCATACAAATGTGTAGGCCTACTGTACATTCATGTACAGGTGATTTTGGCAAGTATCAATCAAAATGAACCCATTGCTGAAGTGGTATCTTCCAACATAATTACGGTCATATCCTTAGCATGAATGAATCAGTGACGGTGCTGCCACCTCTTTTGGTGCGAGGATTAGATGGTGGTGCCATCTGGGTACAGGTGGTGAACTAGTTTGGTCGTCTTGAAGTGTTTGTTTTGATAGATCAAGGCCAGCGAGACAGCTCACAGTGAGGTCAGGACAAATGACCCCCCACCCCAATGTCACTTAAGAGTTCATGCAGATTTTTTTCATTTCAACACTTGTTCTCAGCTTCGGTTGGCACCCAGAGCCACCTTGTAGTATTTTCATAACAAAAACCCTATTCTCCCATTGAGTAAAGATAACAAGGGAAGGAAGAGCCACTTTCTGTTTCTACATATTGAGTCTTAGAAATTTCCCTCCAGGTTTTTAATTGGGTTATTGTTTTTTTATAAGAATGAGTTCAAGAATATTCTGGATAATCCTTCAGGGGGCTCTTGCTCAATCATCACCTTCTGGGCGTGATAGTGAGCTTGCCCCCTCTTCTCCTGATGTGTTAACATGCGTTGTGTGGGGGCCTAGTTTGTTTTGGTTGAGGTTGCTTCGTCAAAACAGATTGGTCACAACAAGGTCTATTTTCATGTTGTAGGAGAGAGTTAGCCTTTTCAGCAATATTTACTAACTTACCTTGTCCTCTTGTGCCCTCAAGCATCAGTTTCCACCCTGTATGGTCAGCAGTCTGTCTGTAGATGTTTCCCCATGTCACACCAGGCTGTGTCATCTCCTGCTCTATCATACGGCACCAGGTTTTTTTGGGACAGCCTCGGTTTCTTTTGCCGTCAGCTGTCCATTGGAGTGTGCCCGATGGCATTCAGCACACCGGTGGCATGTCAGGCGATACCTTTCGCCTGAAATCCGGAGGCCAAAAAAAATTCCTTAAGGCCAGAGAAGCTCCTACCTCAAGGCAAGTGATGCCCTTTGATCTCAATAGAATTGATACCATATCACCTGTTTCCGTGTTATAAATACCGGTACATCATCAGACTTATTGATTAGCTATCGATCTGTTGTTGCTGACACCTGTGCGACGATCATCGCACAATCGATACAAGCGATTTAGGATTCGATTAGAAGTGGACAGTGATCGGCTTACCATGTCTCTGTTCATGAAAGTCAACTTCAGATCTAGTGTTGTATGTTTGGACTGCGGAGGGAGAACAGGGTTTGGAAGAATTCGGATCATGCGCAGGGTCGAAATGATCGCACCTGGCATCAGGATAGGTACTCAGCAAGAGGCAAACTACTTGCTGCAGTTCTCAATTTCAGCACTGAATCCCCACCTCCGGTTATGAATTTGACTTCTTGCCATCTTTAGCGATATCGGCAATCGAGCAATCAGTGTGACTACCTGTATTGATATCTGGTTGACCGATAACATATCAATCCGTTGATAGACACTCCAGTGACCTACGTTGCATTGATTGATGACCTGTGCTAGCATCACAGCCAAACATCTGCTACAGGCCCGAGACTTTGCTGTTTCTTGAGACTAGGACCCACTGGCAATTTGATTTGCCCGTGGCGATACCTCAAATTGGCCAATCAGTGTGATCACCGGTATCCATTCTGGTCGACTGATTGCATTATTGATCAGCTGATAGAGACAAGCCATCACTGCATGGATTGATATCTGTGAAGGCATGACTGCCAAGCATCTGCTGCAGTCTTGAGTCTCTTATTTGCTTTGGCAGTAGTATCCTCTCACTATTGGATTTGTTGGCAGTCAACAGCAATATTGGCAGTTGACAAATCAGTGTCATTCCTGTTATCTGTATCTGGTCTACGATTGTCTATTGATTAGGTGACAGATATTTGGGTCATCAGGGTGATTACTTTGATTTATAACTTGTAAAGGTGTTGAATTAAATTTGGTGTTTAACAATAGTGATACAGTATAGCAGTGTAAGACACTCAGCTATAGTCATTTCAACCACCCATTGAGCTGCCCAGTCGCCATTCTAGTTCAGTGACATTCCAGTTCAAACCGTTCTGCTTCATCAACAGGAGATTTACATAACATGTCTCAATGACTGTGATCATTATTGTAATCAAACGAACCCAACAACATAACGAGATGATTAACGACCGTGGAAGATAATTACCTCCTTGTGTTGTATTAGAAATCATCAAAGATGTTGCACTTAGGCAAGTATGGAGTCTTGGTGTTCTCAAACACATGTAATTGTCTTATTTTATCAGATAAACTTTAGAATTTGACAATTGTTGCATAATCGGATACCTTGTACCACCCCTGCAGCTGAGTGGACCATCTGTAGTCATTGTTTACATTGTCACTTTGACATTTAAGGGACAATGGGATAGAATGATCTTCATGAAAGTACGTATCAGTGTGTCAGCGGATTAACCCTTTAAGAAGTGATTAAGAAAGTAGTTGCTTTATGACACACCACACCAGTGATGAGTATTGAGCTGGAAATAGAAAGCTGACAAACTGGTTAAAAGTAGGAGATAAAGTAGAAGAAGACAATGTTAGCCTGTTCTATGAGGTAGCCAAATGTAACCTCAAAGCGGCTTAGAAGAAGGCAAGGAAGCTGAACAAGAACCTGCAGGTATCATCAGCCGGCACGGGCAGAGTGAGACAGCATGTCCCAAACATCCTGTAACAATCCATTACCCACAATGCAATTCCTGATCAGCATTTCGGCCAAAATCTGCTGTGGTACTCTGGTTATACCGCATCCTGCTGAAATATGGATATCTAGCCTGAAAATATTGTCTGATTTTGGCCTTATCCCAACATCCTGAAAGAAGCGGTGAGCACAGTAACCTGAGATTCATATCCTATACCCACAATGACTGGCTTTGCCAGGTGAAAAGTTCTTGTGCACAACACTGATTACAATTGCAGGTCACATCTTGCACGGAGCTCTACGTTTTATCCAAAATATCCGCCGACATAATAGTCATCTCACTTCTTGAAGTAGAACCCATCCCATAGACTTACTTCTCGTCAGACAATGAACCCTGCTGTTTATAAATTGTCCTCTGACGGATTAACGCCACCTTCCCTCCCTACGTGGATAATGGATTATTCTGTCAACCAGCAAGGTCGTAGCGTTGTTGACTCGGAATGTGTTAGTCTGTATTGAAATACGATAAGAACATAGGGGCTCACCCCGACACGCGGATAGAAATTTTCATATTAGGAATGATAGATTGGTAGGTTGTAAGATCTATTTTCGGACTATTTTGGATGATTTTGTGCGTCAAATTCTCGATGGGATATTTTGCTGTGGCCTGCAGCGTGACGAGGTTTCTAGGCTGACATGTACAGCTGCTGTGCTTGCGACTCCTGTCACAGAGGAGCGAGGGCTTCAGCCATCTTTTGCAATTACTTGAGGAAATCTTACTATGTCGTGAAATAATGTGATACTCACGGATTACCGTGGTCAGTTAATAGCATCTGGACTGTCATTTCATGGGATTAATTGTGACGTAGTTCATTCTTTATGGTCGACCCGTGCCGGTGTCTCAGTCAGTGGAATCAACAAGATGTCAATCATGTTTCATCTTGTTTTTGGCAATAGTTGAGAAATTTGTGAATTTTTTTTTGAGAATTATGCAAGGATCTTATTTTTCACTCTGGACTGTTATTTCTTGGATTCATAATCAGCTGTCATTCTAATTCCATATACCCTCTCAGGACTGCAAAATTGCAAAAATTTAATTTTTGGTCAACCACCTGCCAGTGTCAGTCGTAAATTTGCTTTATCACAGTCCTGAAGGGTGAATTGCTTATGTCTGATTGATAAAATGCCTTATTTCAGCATCCACTCTTCTCATTTCACCCTCCAGTGCAACTTCTTAAAAAAATTGAAAAATTGATTGTTCTCAGGCTCTCATCCTTTCTTGGTAATGTCCCAATTTGACCTAAATCTGACAATGACCTCCCTTGATAGCTGTAAACGGTAGTTATTTTCAGTCATGCTATCTCTATTATCAAACGTTATCATTTTATCTACATGTATGCAACGTGCTTTTACTTCTGAAGTACTATTTCAAAAGAATTCTTGATGACCTGGATGAAATATTGTGGGAGTTAAATGTGAATATCAATAGCCTTTTCACCTGATATAATGTACAATGTACATGTAGATGTTTGACAAAACACTTAAGTCTCGATCCAAAAGAACCTACTTTATCTGAAGAGTCTCATACATTGTTATTGACTGGTTATTTTGGGAACCCCAATATAGGAAGTATTCTGTGACCTCTAAAATGCCAAGTCTTGACTATTTAGAATCATGAAATGAAACATTCCGAGATGAGGCTAAGAACTCAAAGCTCCTTGATCTGGTCTTTTTCAGCTATTCAAGAGTAGGATTGACACCAAGATTGACGACATGGCAAAATCTGTCTTTAGCTGACTCATCAAAGCTTTTTTCACCTAAACGCAAAACGCTAAAGCACAGTCCAACTTTGGTGAGCTCCACTTAAATTATGGAAAAACTCTTAAAATCTCATTTTGTTTCTGCCAGCGGATGTCCCAAACAAAAACAACTGTATTAAAAATTTATTGGGAAATCGATATGAAGTACTCGGCCCAGCTTGTGTTTATGTTGTTGAGTATCACAAGGACTGAGAGCGTAAACACACATTCAGTACATGTAGTGCTTGAGATCTACCTCTTTGGACTGTTGTTGCTCGAAGGTCCGGCTGTGTTCCCCACAGCTTTTCTTCGACCTTCGTGTCCTTTGGCCAGAATCTATTTCGTAAATCCTGGTACAGGGGACAGTCCTGTAGGATATGCGTTGGTGTTTGCACTGCTGTCTGGCATTGGCATTCTGCTGTGTCTCTTACTCCTATACGTTTAAGATGCCCACGCAGGCCACAGTGGCCTGTTCTTAGACGGTAGATGGTAGTAGCGTCTTTTCGGTCAAGTAGCCACAGCTGATCTGATTGGGGGTGGTGGTTTCCCTGGACAAGCGACAAGCCGCTTCATCTCCGCCACAGGACTGAGGTTATAGTACTTAGGCAGGTTGAACGCAGAAGAAGAAGGACTGTTGTTGCTGAACATCTTTTTTGTAAAGTCTTTTACCAAAGGTAACTTTTTTGCTGGTGTCGAAATCTGAATTTGATCTGGCAAAAAATGCTTTCGATGGAATACTTTTATGTTCAAATTGCCTTGAACTGACAAAGGTTCGGCAATGAGGCCTACTGTTTATGATGCAACAATGGCCATATCAATAATTTCAAGAGTTCTTGTAAAAATTCCAGACACAGGTCAAGCGCAGGGTCATGAAGGTGTTTTCCTTTAATACAGAGGTAACCTTCTTTTGGGCAGGTTGGTGGACTGTTTTGAAACACAGTTGTTGGCATCCAGTGAAATAAACAATTTGTACCTCAACTTGGTGTAGAGGCAACAAAAAATACTGTGTTGACGAAATTAAGCATGTTGAGCTACATGTGTCATACATGTCCCTCTTATATCAAATAGGCTATTAACAGTTGTCCCCCAACTGGCTTAATTGTGTTGACACAGTATCTGCCAATAGTATGCACAGTCTTTATACATAATTGATAAGCCTCTGCACTGTCTCTTGTCTGTTGTCCTGGTATTGGGTCGGACTAATCCTTTACATATGGGCTTAAATGTCTTAAAGTTGCCACAGAAGGTATTACCACAAAGGCCTCGTAATTCAAATCTGTGTGTATGTTATTTTATGGTGCTGTTGTGTGTGATTGATCTCTATATCTGCTTGAATAATAGTGCGATTTGCTACTAGGCCTTTTAGAATGGTCATATAATAACATGGTGTGTTGACATTCGGGGTGAAGTTTGCTAGCCTTGGAAAGACATGGCATGCTGAGTGCAGCACACGGGCAAGATAGTCAAGCATGATAGCTTCAGTAGAATACTAGTCCTTCGCTCTGTAGCATGTTTCTGGGTGAAGCTTGCAAAGCAAAGCAAAGCAAAGCTAGTGAAGACAGGGCATGAATCTCACCAAAAGCATGGCAACTGCTGTTGCTTGACTGAACATTTTGCACCTACAAGTTACAGAATTTCTCTGGCCTGTTGCCCTCCGTGAATCTTCAACATGTAGTAATGTTCGTGTGTGGTGACTGATTGACATATTGCTCAATCAAGTAACAAAAGTAGCCATCTCGCTTGTAGTCGAACATTCTCGAGTTCGCCTTCCCCCAAGGGACACATCATGTGGTGTTCTCTGGATATACCCTCAGTCAGCTGCCATAAGGTCAAGCAACCCGGCCCATTTGTCTCATTGATTATGTAGGATTAGTCTTCAGCATTTGATGGGCTTGTCATATGGTAGCTGGTGTCAGTGGCCTCAGGTATGAGAGAAAGTAATTCGGATGGACTGATAATCTGTTCATTCCTGTGAAGTTTTCCAGGAAAGCTTGAGTATCGCTCGGAAAATATTTTTGTTGATTTATTGCTGGGAGCCATGTTTTCCATCCCAGTGTGTGGATTTCGGTTAAATAATTCATGAGGTTGATAAGTTGTTCTAGCGGCGACCTCTCATGGGAAGTTTTTACAGCTTTGAAAGTTGATTGTCGACACTGTTTGAAATTTTCCGTGCCTCAAACTGAAAAGTGCCAAAATATTGTGATGAGTTTCAGACTTACTTGGAGCCATACAGGGTGACTATTGGTATGATCAAGAACTAATGAAGACTGCATTGTAATTGTGAGAATGGCTTGAATAAAATGCCTGTGGAACTGTCTATGAATGAACCTGAACATGGATAGAGCAGTGCTATGAATATCAAAGGACTTGATGTGAATTTCAAACACCAGATTAGTGTATATACATAATACAAAATGCACAAATAGGTCCATGCCTGTGTATATTTAGCACATAATTCATGCATTTGATTTGCATGATGTCAGGGCTGAATAGTTATTATAGATTTACATGATTATGAATGATGAGGGTTATAAACAATATACTCTTGTTTCTGAGCAGTCAAGTCATAATTAGCGCAGCCAGCTGGTGTATGACCGAAAGATTACCATGGTCCGTCCTTCTTGTTCAAATCTGCTACTAGTCTTATATAGTTGAACATCGAGTACATCCATCGATATTCCACATGTTCTCGGTCTAGTTGTGACCTTGGGCAAGGCTCTTCTCATGAAGTGCAGTTAAATGGCTTGGAATTCATTGTTACAGACCATGGTTGGAAGGGTGCTAACATATTCATATCTAGGTGAAGTTTTGTCATGTCCCAATACAATAAACTAGAAACATCTATTATCCTGGCCCAAAATTAATAAGGGTAATTGTCCCAATGACAGATAAATGCCTTCCTCTCACAGGAGTCTCTATTGACATAAAATTCTCTTGTTGAATACATACCGTTATGCTTTATATATACATGTACACGGCTTTTATCATTTCTGGATAATTTGTTCACTTTGGGAGATATTTTTCTGTGGAATATGTTGGCCTGTTGGAAATGGCTTGTCAAAACACTCGGTCCAAAGGTAAGTTGTTATGTAATTCATTGCGTTAACCACTTCAGGTTGGGATTGCGGCCGTAAAAAGTCTAGGTCTTTTGGATCGGAATTTGGATCTCGAATTGCCAACTGCTCCCATTTGTCAAAACCGCACAATGGGCATGTGAGCTTGATCATGGTGCAGGTCAAGAACAACCATTTTTGAAATAGATTCCACTGCAGTCGAATCTCTTTTGCCTCATTTGTGTTGTGTTTTTCAAAGTTGCTTCTCAAGGTTAAAACCGTCCGTCCTTTTCCCAGTCGGTTTTCTGCCCCAAGTGGATCTCCTAACCAGACAATAACAATCAGATTCACATACGTCAGACGTGACGTTCTTACTCGAGTGGATATCAATAGGATGGCCGGTGGATCATCAAGGAAGGGAGTGCATCGGGGAATTATTGTCTCTTGAAGAAGCTATATCATGCAGATGACGATGTCTAAATTGTCTTGATTCATTTGTGTGCAGCATCCTTTAGTAGTAATAGTACTCCTTCGAGGAGTGCGTTTACTATGCTTCTTTACTTTCGTTTTTAGTCAAGACTGACTGTGTCTTCAATTGCATTGCTGTGTGATATTTAGTCCAATTTGCACTCTCATCTTGTTTGTCCCTCTTCACACATTCACCTCAAGATGTCACTTTCACCATGGCAGCGTTAGTACACCCAGTGATGGTCTGTTTTGCTTTGTTCACTTGATTTAACTCTCAAATAAGGAAACCATATTTAGTCCCATATTGGTCCTATTCATTGAATTTGACCTCCGAATCAGGACACCTCTCAATTAAGGAGAGCATTTGTCTGTGACAAGGGTGTCCTTAAGAGGTTCTACTGTAATCCAAAGAAAAGGGACCTGGCATAGTCGGATAATATCTCTGGAAGCCCCTCGCATATGGTGGTGCAAACCAGCTTATTCTGTGAGTACAAGCCATAGTGCATCCTGCCATCCCCAGTATGATCAACCCAAGTCAATTATTGTTCTTCTGGTCGGGGCATTAATAATGGATGATTAGAACGCAATTTTCATGGCGTTATCATCCGAACAATATGTGGTGAATTGATTGAGAGTGGGACACACAGAGGCGTTAACCCACTAACATCATATCGTGCTGGTTGCATCTGAAATCTGATGCCTATGAGGAGCACAGATGTGTGATTTGTGTGAGTTACACGCTTTTTCGTGGAAAGAATATGCCTGGGAATGCATTCCAAAAATATACAAACACCAAGAAAAATGTGAGGTTTACAGAGCCTGTCTTGACCAAGGTCAAAGTTGAACAGCCAACTGACTGATATTGATCTGATGCCTATGAGGAGCACAGATGTGTGATTTGTGTGAGTTACAGGCTTTTTCGTGGAGAGAATATGCCTGGGAATGCATTGCGAAAATATACAAACACCAAGAAAAATGCGAGGTTTACAGAGCCTGTCTTGAACAAGGTCAAAGTTGAACAGCCAACTGACTGATATTGATCTGAACTGGTCATTAAATCAAAGCACCCCTGTTGCGGCCGGTATTTATTGCCCTGTACTTGTCGGGTAAATTCAATCAAACTCTAATTTATAGCGACAACTACCAGCTTGTTGCACGAGTTCCCAAGTTCTCGCTTCTTATCGTGAAATCTCTATGATTTATAAATATGCGATATTTTGATAACATGGCTGACTTGATGGAGGTATGGGCAGTGTTGTTGAGGTTAGGAAAAATGCTTCAGGGCTTGGGTCATTAGAAGCTGGCTGAGAGGTGCTGGAGTTCTTGGAACTCGGGGAAATTGGGTTGCTGAGTTTGTCACATTGGCTTGGAAAAAGGAAAAGCAACCCTTGATCTGTCCACTGGCCTTATAGTTATGGTTTGGATTTCTTTCACTGAGGAAACTCCAGGCTCCTGTGAGAGAACGCAGCCACAGATTCACATCCTGATCAAAGTTAATGCTCGATTGATTCTCTCATGAGATCAATACATGTTGAAGCATGAAGACCACAAGAATAGGATGATAAGCAGACGACAGCTAGTGTAATATAAAACGTGGCCCGGGGCGGGCAGACGGATTACTGATATTAAACCAATAATATATCATAGCGTTATTCAAACTTTTCATTGTTGGGTGGATTATCTTGGAAAAAAGCCGGAAATTGTAATTGTAATTGTCGTTACTGGATGCAAAATCTTAGTGTAGAATTAAAACATTGTGATGAGCGGTTGCTGACTTATGTCTGTCTCACCTCACTGATGCAGCATGTACTGCTCTCTGTAGTTATATTGTTGTGGTTTTATACTGGAGTTTGTATCGATTTTTGTATGATGATGCATCTGATCAGATATCAATGGGTATGTCTGTTCCAGCCACATTTGGGAGCCATTTTAATGGCGCAACAATAATGCTTTGTCACATGCTACAACAGGGAAATGAAATAATGTGTTCTCTTATGACAAAATGGCTGTAGTGTGAGAGATCCTACTAGACGATAATATGAATCTCTCGACACAGGATTATCACACCCCTTGTCTGTACCCGACGTGACAAACAACAAAATTAGTTGCCAAGGACACAGACTAGTGCCCTGAACATGTCATTAGGCTGAGCCACCAGGCCATTGTCTGTTGAAGGCTGCATGAGAATACTGTTGAGAATGTTGGAAATGTCATGTTGGGTGATGTTCGGCTGATTTTGTCTGGAATGGCCTGAGAGTTCTTAAGCCTTTTAATTTTGTTTTTTGGACAGATCAGTCCTAAATTAACGTGGCGATCTCAGCCTCAATGTAATTTACCACATCATGATCTCCCTGACAGTACATTTCAAGCCCACACCCCTTCATCGTTATCAGGTCCCTGGGCACTACACCACAATGCCTCATTGACAAGACATTCTTCCGAGAAACCTCAACAACCACGTATCCCTGACGCTGTGCATCTTTGCCAAGGTTCCATCTTCTCATTGTGTATTCATGAGCGGTGATACTATCTCCCCTCGCTTGCCAGCTGAAAGTGACATGGCTGAGACCAGCGTACATTCAGCGGTGGTGTATGAGTGCAAAGAGAAGTGGTGTGAGTGATGTATTGATGTATGGGGAGAGCAGAGTACATTGGGAGTAATGTATACGGTTGGTTGATAACATCAAAGACCAACATATGTCTTTTAACTCTCTGTCTACTGCCAGAGGCCTACACACAACCTGCATCAACATGACCCACATAATCAGTAAGAGGGGTAATTAAGGATGTAATAAAACAAGACCACCAAACCATGAACCTTAATTAAGATACTTATTCTGTCCAAATAAATGATTGATGAGCATAGTATGAATTTGAGATGAGATGATTGTATTGTGTGTAAGAATTAACCCTTTCACCACTTGGTCAATTTGAATGAAATTCGTTAACTGAAACTTGTGGCGAATGGTTCCATGTGAAAGGTCAGGTCAAAAGCTTTCAAACAAGTGGTCGTATCAATTGACGCCATCGGACCTTTGAAACATTTGGTCACATCAGACAAACTTTATGATGTTATCCCCAACCAAATATGTCAACATTCAAGGTCTTAGAAATACACCTTGGTTGCCTCTGAACGTGGAGAACACTCTAAAGCAACACTGATCTTAAAATAGAACAGAATGCACAAATCACATGATCACCACACTCGCTCAGCAGAGAAACTCATGAGAAAACGGTCTTAATCACAACACGATGTTTCAAATCGTTTGTAACATGTTGGAATCGTAACAAATGCTAAATGGGGAATACACAGGATTCCGATAAATCGGACAAGGAGGATAAAGAGGTGGCCAATTTGGTATCAGAGGTAGGATTTGGATTTTTTTTCCTCTTGAGTTGGTTCAGCCCCAGGTTCGAGTACATGATATGATGTCTACGTATAGCAGAGGTATAGCAGAGGTTGTTCGTGTGTGTTGCACAGGCCTCCTATCTCTGACCTGTCTGTATGTATCTTCACAGTTTATATACTACCTGTAGCTTCTTCTTCATCATCAACTGCGTTCTGACTTCGAATGTCTGCATCTGAACATCCTGGTCTACTGTGCAAATCTTTCCTCCTCCATTTCTATCTTGCAAGATTTGGGTTGGCGTGTATGAGATTTGGAATGGGTGCACGAGGTCAGAATATCAAGAACAGGAATCAAGTTCAGAAACGCTGTCAAAACGAAGGGAATATTCTGATATTGTGTGCCTGGTGTATGTAACTTCCTACCTGCTTTCAGGGAAAGCCTTGCTCTCTCTATCATATGTTTGTCATCACTGCCTTGACCTACTGTAAAGTTGGTCTGAAACAGCAATTGAAACTGAAGGGATGTCTCCGTCAGGATGGGCACTGTGTCATATGATTTCCTTGGTGAGCATGTCTCGGAAATAATGCAGGAAGGCGTGATTGGGATTGTTAAAGGAATAAAGTTGAGAGATGCATTCAAAACTCATGACAGTCGTTTCCCCAGTGTCTGTGCCATTGACACAAAAGGCGAGTCCATTGGATGCATTCTTTGAAATGCAGGGCCGTGTTTTAATGCCACTTGGGCACATTTGCCTATCAGCATTAGAATTTGCACTTTTTCAACCTTAATGACAAAGGATGTATCCGTAGGACTGTTCTTGTCTATACACCTTTCCAGAAATGGGGCGCTGAGTGTCCGAAATAGTGATGTCATAAGGGGAAACTAGGCCTTATGGTGGAGGGACAAAGGAGATAGTCATGGTTGACCAACACACTTGAATGCCTTTAATGACGGACAAGGGGGAAAAAGTCAGTTCCAATGCAAGCCACCAATTTCGGGAAGCATGTATAGCAGAGTATGCTTGTGACACGCTTGTCCACAGTTCTTTCAATGCGAAAATCTTGCTTAATAGCATGGACATTCACACCCAGTAAATCAAATCAAGACTTGATTGGTTTGTTTTCTGCCATTAGCTGGCATTCACATCCCTCCAATCCGATCCGTGAAGTGGAAAGAGGGCGTCACATGATTTTGTTCTTTTCCAAAAGCGTCTGGCACACATGTGGTAGACTGCGATGAGGCGATCAATACCCTTTACCACTTGTCCAAGGATTGATGGGTGCGTGATGCAGCATCAAGTGTCCTTCCCTTGGAGAGCACTTTATCAACTCATTCTGGGTGTCAGGCTTCAATCATGAGGACTGTTGACATGCGCAAAGCAGATATAGTATTCAAGCATGTTCTCTCTGGCAGTATTAGCCTCCATGTTGTTCAGTTGCTGTACATTATACACTGAGTTCTCGCAATGTAAGCTGCGGCCGGAGAGTCGTGGTGGGGATAAAATCAGAAGGTTCATACCTACTGGCTACTGTATGGTCATTGTATTCGATTGATTTACACATTTGCTTGTACAAGTAGCTCTTGAAGGGTTAAATCTCAACGAGTATAACAGATCCAATTCTGTAACTCTATCTGACAGTTGTATATGATATTGGTGACCTTCTCCAGTAGTAATGATGAAGTAATTGGCCTGCTCAACTGTCATTTCATTATCAGGTTATTCCAGTTTCACAATCTCTGACAAGCATTTTACACTAAGTGGATCCTGTACTTACACAGTAGCTGCTACACTTCTGGGTAAATTCAGGGAGCAACTACCAGGAAGTTGTAGTCAGATGGTAGGCCATTTTGAATACAACTCGGTGACAATACAAATGGAACATGATCTGAATTTTGGCTCACATGTGTACATTTAAGGGTTATGCTGTGATGCTCTTGTCTGATCAACTCCAGCGGTCTGCATCCTTTGAAGCAACCCCTTCTCCACATTGCATTACCCGATCTCAATGGTCTAGTGGTTGTGGCGTTCACCTCGAGGACAGAAGGTCGAAGGGACAAGGCCCGTGGGTAGCTCCTTCTGATGCGGTCGGTTGGTTAGCCACTTCATCAGGTGCCTTGCATGAAGAGTTCCTCGTAGGCCAATTCTGGCTGGCCCTCTCAGCTTTCAGTAGGGGTGACAGAATAATAAACCAACTTTACTTGACACATGCTACTGATATGAAACTCTTGAATGGTGTTGCAACCCTTGATGTTGGTCTTCAGCTTGCTCTCTGCCCTGGTTTCCAGCCTGGATGTAGGCCTATGTGCAATCTAGGCCTAGATGTGGTAACCATCACTTCAAGGATTTATGTTAGCCAGTCTGATGAAAAAGTATGGTTGATGCGGGCAAATCTTTAGTTATCTTGTAGCATGAGTTTCCATTACGGAGGAAGTCACCTGTAGCTAAACCATTTACATTTCATCCAGCTTCGAGCAATGTGTTCTACCTTGCGATTACAGGCAGTGGTGGCTACCGGCAGTATTTGCGTTTATGTGCTGAATGAGAGAGATCCTGAGACGCAGTAGTCAGGATTTCAATCACTATCTACGTTGGAGCTTCGACTTAGCATCCTAGCATTCAGCAGGGTACTGCCCAGTGTAGGCCACCAAGCTTGTTTCAGATCAATGGACCTTTCTTTTTGATTACTGTCAGTTAGCCGAATGGTCCTTTAAAAGAGTGTTGTCCTTACTGCAAGCCAGAAGTGTGAGCACATGACTGATGTTCCTTATCTCTGTGGATTTTCCCTTGAATCGGGCAATTGCTTTGTTACCCAGTTTCCGTTGCATCAGAGTTTATGCACAACTGCTTTACAGATGCCTACTTTGATGCATCTCCCATCCCAGGCCTATCATCAACAGCTGTGCCAGTCATGATACCGTTTATGATTGCCTAGGCCCCTATAACAAGTTGGCCCACATGATTACTGCAAACATCTGCCTATGTTGGAGGCAGGCAGAATACTCATTAGGTCCTTGTTAGGAGCTGGCAATGTGGACTTGAGCGTTGTGGTGCCAGGAGCCTGAAAAAGAGGGGCCATGGGTGCTGCATTTCTCATCAAAATTCCTAGTATTTTCCAAAATTTCACGGTCGTTTTCATGAATAAGATGGAGGAGAGTCTGGTTCACCCCCTTCCCTTGGATATCACCTCCTCTCAATCCCCCCTATCCACATACTTGAGCCAATAACTCCAACCATCAGTGAATTGCATATTTCTGTCAGTGTCCGACAAAGTCATTTCCCTCCCCCTCCTCCCAACTCTGTACTTGGCGATTGTTTTCGTGCAAAACTACTGCAACAGTTTGTTTGCCTCTCGCATCTGACCTGAGCAACTTCGATTTAACCTTCCTTGTTTACATCAGCCAATCACATACAACTGAGAGTCAGGGGAAACTACATCAATCCCCATCAGACAAAAATAGCCTCATATTAATAGCTATCTACCATCTATGTTAGCGGGATGAAGAAATGTACATTTCTTCGCTGGCAAAGAAATGTAGGATGAATGTTCGTCTTTTGGTGTATGTAGATGTAGATAGATACACGCTGATGGCTTAAATCATCGAGGGGCGACTCAGCGCGTTGGAACAGATAATGCCAGGTTCAAAAGAACCATCAGAATGTGAAACACTCTTGTTTCTTTTGCCTAGTATCAAGATCAGATAGCCGTTCTGTTGTTATGGGAAGCAAATGCTTAAAGATATAAGCCAACCCCCTTCCGCCCTTCGATGATGATGATATTGACAGAAGTGAAACACGCTGAGCAAGCAATGTGTCCTTCGGGTGGCCGGAAATTGGTGTGGCAGCTGGCTAATACTGTCTGGCGCTGGTGTCTTTGGCTTCATAACATCTTCACAAGCCACTAACTAACATGCACAGGGAGGAGCATGTGTTTCATTTATCTGAATGTGACCTAGTTCAATTGACAAACTTAAACGTGGTAGAGCTTGTAAATGACCATCCTGAACCACATGATGTTATACTCCCTTTAAAAACGTAGCCAGAGTATGCAAGAGCTCAGTGGTCAAGATGGTAAACTGATGTATGGAAGGACTGAAGGAGCCTCATTGCTTGAACCAAGATGCTTTCTGAACAGGATTGAGTTTTGAGTTGGCCCCTACCCAGGTGCAGACCAGGTATTCTCAACAACATGGGCAACCTCAGCTTTCGATCAGAAGGTTTTCTGATGCACGATTTATGATTTCTTTGATCTATGAACCCGGCTATGTTCTTTCCAACTGCGTGTAGAGTGGTCGCCTATCAAAATAGACATCTCAACTTGGCTAAGATGTACTCTCAAGGGCCTGGCGGCGAAAGTCAACAAGTCTGAATGTCTTTCATAGATCATTACGATAAAAATTTCACTCGAGAAAAAATAGGCCTACTTTATCGGAAATGCAGAGCCAACTGTTGAGTAGGATCTACTTGTAACAACTTCTTTAAAACAACATAATATTTTATATCATCATGATATCTCAAGTAATTACTAAAGTAATCATCACCATCCGATCGATAGTCTTTCTTGCACTGGAGGGTAAAATGAGAAGTGTGGTGCTGCCACCTGTGGCCAGCAGCTAAACTAGCAGTCCCTTCCAGGTTGCCTAGGTGACATGAGCAGATCGAAGACAAAGCGGAAATTTTTCAAACTCTGTTCGTGCATTAGCGGCCAAAATGATGAACAACAGCCGCAACTGATGAAGATCCAGCAGAGAGAATCACAGATCTCGCCGTCCGCCCTTCAAAAGACAGATGTCGGGAGGCCATATTTGTTGCCGGTAATGATTACGGTTGATGTTGAGTTCAAGGCCGCTAGTAATATTTTGATTAAAACTCGAGGTCTTTTCCAAAGTCATAGTCTAAGTTCACAATCAAAATTTCTTTAAAGGTAAGGGTTTTTTCAACGAGAACTTTCCCAGAGTAAGGACAAGGGAATATTTAACGTGCAATGCCCCCCTGGAAGTTTGAGTCAGAGGTTTTTAGGGTGTTAGGTTCAAAAACAGTTTCAGATGGAGTCATTTGCCATATCTAAGAAAACAAAATTTCCCGGAAATTAAAAAAAAAATTTGTTGCCCCCTTCCCCTTTAAGTTAAATCGTGGCAAAAATCCTATGCACATGCCAAACTAGTCACTTTTCCCCAGATGTCCTTCAGGTAAGTGTCTTTAGTTCAGATGTCTTGTCAGACATCCGTGTTTTTGAATTCCATTATGGTACAGTAGCATCTTTGGTACATTTTATCAGTGTCATGTCTCTTGTACTGGGTGTTTCAAAAAACATTGCAAACATTTGTGGCAACTTTTTCTGGAGTAAGTTTTTCATGATTTGATACTGAGACATTTAATAAATCCCAGTTTCAGGCATAACTTATATCCCGGCCATTTGACACTAACGCAATAATCTTCGTCTTTCCAGCATCACAATGACGAAGCCGCCGACCGAAAGTCCGAATCGCCGCCACTGGCACAGCAAGAGGACCTGGCGGAGGAGGTAGGATCCAATACAGTCAGTTTTCAAATTTTTTTACTTAGCATGCGGCACTTTTGGAGAGCCCCGCTTACTCACTGCTAGTGCTGGCATGCTAACTTCGCTTTTATACTCTGATAACTTTTATGGAGTTTGTGCAGTGACGTCACTTTTGACCGGCAGTCCACACTGCTGACGTCATGTATGATATCTGCCGTGGTAAATGTCATGACACCTCTCTTTACCACAATGATAAATTGTTCAAGATGGAACAGGGATGTAAATTTCATGCCAATCTTACCAATAAAATGGCCGATTTTTCTGTGATGGTGACATCTGCACAGACTCTAATAGCACAACCCACAAACTTTCTATCATAAAACTGCTACCAGAAATGATACTCCCATTCTACAGTCAGAAATATGACTTTCTTCTTCATGTCAGAAGATTAGGCACTGAGCGGCCTACATTGCTTGTGCTGGCCTGCTCACTTCGCTTTCAACACTCAAATTAGCTCACATCATCACAGCCCCAGTTGTTCCATTAACTTACTGTCGTAAAATCTGTATATTTTCAAACTCTCAGCTTCCTTCAAGACATGAATGCTGGATGTTTTAAGCTTTAGCTGGAAATTTGTCTTCTCTCAATTTTGTGCATGTTCCACTAAATGTCTTTTATAGAAATATTGATTCCAAAGCCTGAAAGAAGTGAACTCAATGGTTGAGACACCATGGTGCCATATTAATGGCTCTACCAGCGTGACGAATAGATTTCCAGTAAAAATAGACCTGCTCAATCTTTTCTCAAACAAATCTAAAGGGGTGTATAGTACTTGCCTTCCACCCCTCAGTTTCACCGGTCACAAAGGATGGGGCAGGTCTATTATCACTGGGAATCCCATGCTAGTAGGGTCACTGATCGGCCACCCGGCCACCGTGGACGCTAGAGTCAAAATAGAAATGACCAAACTGCGTTAATGGAAATGAACTCTTTGCCTGCTGTGGGATATCTGCTCTGTTTTTCATCTTGTTTATTTTTGGCGGTAATAAATTACATGAAATGACTAATAATTCACTGATTGCTACCAATTGGTGCAGTAGTGTACTTAATGAGGCACATACTATTATGTTGATTCTGCATGGTATATTTCATATGTACAGATACAGAATATGTAATACAGTGTTGAGTGATGCTATGAAATCTTTGCTGCTTTTCACTTTCAGTATTGAGGATCTTAAGTGTCGATGGGTTAAGACGAGTAGTTTTAAAGAAAAGTGTTAGCTGCTAAAATCATGACTGGAAATGGCTAGTTTTGGACCTCAGATCAAAATGTCAAGTCTATTTTAGTTCTATTCTCAGATGATAGATGTCTCTTGGGGCAGCATATCAATTATCTAATGCTATACCCTATCATTCATGTCATTAGATTATCTATCAGCATCTATTGATTGGTGTAGTTCGCTTGTTCAACACTAGGTGCAGCTTATTTGTCTTCACCTTCATTGATTGTCACTGTGACCTCAAGAAGGATGGCCAACTGGAAGTTCGTAATGGAAGAGTTCATACAACCTGTGAAGAGGTTGAATTCCTCGTAACCTCTCCTCAAAGATGCCGTAAAAGACCTCTTCCACCAAGATACTTACTGCTGCGCTGAGAAACTGCCAGGCTGTCAGTTTAGCATGCAATAGCCTATATAGTGCTATTTGTCAACTTAGGCTTAGCCAAAATAACATTGGAAAAATGCTTGACCCGAATATCCAAAAATTGGAAATCAAATTTACCGTCTGGTTGTTTATTTCCTTAACCTCCACCGAGCAGATGGCCTGTTTCCTCGACATACACTCACTCTGGCTATACCCTTCAGTTCTATCACCATGGCAACACATGGCGAGATCGACATTTCTTTATTTTGCTTTCCATGGTAACAGTATGGTCACCTTGACTGGTGGGCTGTCGTGGGGATGTGAGCTAGATTGATGAAATTTTGGAAGGGGACTGTCTGAATGATCAATTCATTAGATCAGACAACATGAAGTCTTGCTACTTTATATATCCACTATGCTTTTATTCACCAACTATCACCGCATCCAACGCTGATATCCAGATTATACTTTCTGCTTCAGCCAGTGCCTCTGTCTGAGAAAGGCTTTCTCCCAATCGGAAGTTTGGTTACAATCAATCTTAGGAGGAATACCGCCAATCATTCTAGCTGTGTTTTAGATACAACCACAGGCCAAACATAACATTTTGAGCACAATTTCTCCATCTTTTTTCATAATTTTCCAGCTCATACAGCCATAATGCAATAAATTACTTCAAAAACAACAATATTCATCTAAAAGATTTTTTTTAACTTCGTTTTCATGTGGCACAGTCATATATGGCAACCACTGCCAGAGACATCTGCCAGTCTTGCTGATAAACTCGGGAATGGGGAGGACATTCCCAGGAAATCCTACCTCGAAACCGAGGATTGCCCTCGAAAAATGTGGTGCTGATTCTCCAGGGTGAAAAATAGCCCGAATAAATCGATACATTTCTATACAGTTGAAAGTTAACGCTTAATGCTTCTCAACTACAGACACACCCAAAAGATCACAGCAAAGCATATGTAACCTCAGGCTAATTTCCGGTAATAGTTTCCTCAAAATCAATATAAACTAGGCTGAATTTCAAGCTGAGTTTATTGTGATTTATGTGCGTTTTAATGCTAGCAATCACCACTTGAGCATGGGGAATAATTCTATGGTGGGGTGGACTTGTTTGATGTTCTACTTTATGTTTAGCATTTCAAGAGTGAAAGTCGCTGTGGAAAGAAATTGATTGATAATTGATTGGTTTTCATGATAGGTTGGACTTGAAAAGCTGTGCCCAATCGTTACCCAATTTTCGTCAGAAATAGCCACCTCTCTAGCTTAATATAAGTGGTGATTTGAGAGGAGGTGGCCATCGGGGAGAAAGTTGTGTCCCAAATCTTTACAATTATTTGCCATGTGTCGGTCGTATTTTGAGATGACTCCCCCCATGCATCAGAATGTCTGGCGATGGCTACCCCCTCATGATCCCGTCAGTTACCCTATGAGATGCCCCGTTCCATCGATGACTTGCGTGACATAATGGCGGACAGAATAAGGGAAGGCAATGCAGCAACATCACTTGCATCATCTGATTGGCTTGCCATTACGTCACCTCAAACATCAGTATGCAGATCACACCCAATCACAATCATTTGAGATAGCCCCTTTAAACATATTAACAAATATTTTTCAGACGGCCTCCTCATCTCATTATCTAATTGCATAGATTGCCCCCCCCCCCCATTATATCAAATAACTTAAGATGCCCATACTGTCTGATCAATTTTCATTCGTTCTTGACACATTAATATATCTCGGAGATTCCCCCTCCTATCACATCTCCGTCAAAATCACAAATCTAATATCTGTTATTGATCATGACAATCATATCCAAGATTACTTGCCTCGTTTATGTTTCCGTGACAACCTTTGACACATCCCCTACCCACAATTCCTTGCGCTGGCAAGGAGTTCTTCGGATCTCATCTTGGGGTGTGTTGACACCATCAGAAGTCTTGGGCTTCGGCTGATGTTTGGTGGATATTCCACGGATTCGCGTTCATGATCAAAGGATTCTAGAAATGTGTGGCATTTAATTCATGTGTGCGAAGTTTGAAACGATTGATTCACTTTAGGATCTGTTGAAATGAATCTTTGTATTTTCAAATTTGTGCCAAGTTATAAATTATTCAAATCGATTAGAATTTTTACTTGGTTTTAAACAGATTTGAAGAGTGGCGTTATTTGATTTGTGATTTAAAAAATTAAAATTTTCAAATAGGTTTGAGTAGAAATTGAGAAAGTGTGTGGATGTCAACTCTGTTTTGTGATTCTTGGAATGGGGTGGTTCCTGATTTGTCAAATTTGGTCAAATCTGTCAAATTTTCAATAGTTTGATTTTGGCGAATGTTATTTCAGCTGAATTGACGTTTCTTTTAAGTGGATTGCATCTCCGTCACATCGCTGATAACTTCTCAACATTGTTGTTTACAAGAACAAATCAACCCCGCTGTGATCCCTTCCCATGAGAACCTGACCTGGTTGGCATGACAAGTCATAGCCAGCAATCTAATCTTCCCATGTCATGTTGCAACCTTTTGTTCTAGCGTGGCACTTACGTAAGAATGTTACATTCATCAAGGGGTACTGGGCCGTATTTCACTTTTTGATCCCAAGGGACAGTAGGCTCTGTGGCGGGGCAGAACATCACTTCTCATCACAGAAGTGGACAAAAACTGCATGAGAAACACAGTTTTCTGTGATTTCTGAGGGGGAGGGGGCAGTTGCCACCTGCTATTTACGGCATTGGAAATTCTTGTCCCTGAGCTCATAACTGTTCAAGTGAAGTGGCAAAGGGTCTGTCAAGGCTTCAGATGGTCCTGAGAATATAATTACTGAGAGCCAGAGCATCAAAATTGTATTACTTTAAAAAAGTCTTCTTTTAATGATATTTCGATATGCCCGGTACAATGTTCTGCCCTTCCCTATTCAGTTACTGCTTGATAAGTATGTAGTTGCCAAACTGGCATTAGTTCTGATACTGGGAAATCCAGGTGATTGAATTTTTCGACACACCCTGTACCACTGTCTGCTGAAACCAATAGCCGTTATTCATTTATTGGTTACTTTTGCCTCTGGGGCCTGCTCCGGCTGATGGGAATCCATCGAAGGAATGTAACATGCTCCAGTGATTCTCCTGGTATCTGCACAATATGGTCGTCCATATCCATGGCATACTTGTCTAGTTCTGTGGAACCAGTTTGGATGTATTTTGATCAGTCGGCACACTTGAAGTGAAGATACATCATAATTGGAAGCTCCAGTGTCAAAACCATATGTATGTATCTCGACAAGATCAGGTGGAGAAAACGCAGAGTGTTTCCATGGCAACGAGCTGTGAACTAAGTTACATATTTGGAACAGTGTCAGGATTAACTTATTGTAAAGATTAACTAATTCTATTTGCTGCCATATTTGTGATGGTTCCAAGGTTGATGTAACGCATTTGATGCTGGGCGTCACTTATCTACGCTTTGTGAGGGCCTAGACTGCGATATCAGGGTGTGATTTCTGTTTGTAAGAGTGAGGATAAGCTCCACTCTGGCTGTAACACATCCAATAACCTCTCTCGGCTTATCCTGGCCCGTCACCGAATAGTCTTTAATATCCGTGGAGCCTGTCATCCCGTGACATGCTGTCGCTACCATACCCTCCCGTTGATTGTGTGTGATGGAAATCATCGACTTCTACAGGTGTTTATGTGAATCAATTATACCAAATCAGGGACCTTTATCCATCATCTTTTGCATCTGTCAGGGAAAGATCATGAAAGAAAATGTCTGCGGTCAGGGATTGATTGGTCCTGTTTCGATATCATTCCTCGGGTAAGTCACTTCATTCTGATCGTAATTTGAAGAAGTGTACACCATAGTTCCTGCTCAGGTACAAGGCTTCTCAGACTCTCAGTCAGGTACAAGGCTTCTCAGACTCTCAGTCAGGTACAAGGCTTCTCAGACTCTCAGTCAGGTACAAGGCTTCTCAGACTCTCAGTCAGGTACAAGGCTTCTCAGACTCGCACTCATTCTAATTGAGTGTATCATCAGGATGTTACACCAAGACCAAGACCAAATGATCCACAACAATAACATGTCATGCTCATTCTAACTCAAGAGGGTTTGACATCACATCCCCTGAATGCTTATTCAAAGTACTGCAGAAGAATGTAGTGCTACAAAGCAAAGCATCCAATCAAACAATCAAATATACTGATATCGTCATCAGAGGGTTAACAGTATCCTATATCTACATTGTTGTAACATCGCAATATAATGTCAAAGGTATCGCTCGATCGGGAGAATTACGTCAGCAAGTCTTGTGTAACTCTACGCGCGGTTCATCGTTTGATCATCAAGATCAGGTTGCCTCTTCTCGTAGCTTAATTGATGGAGATTTCACGGCCCAAATGTACTGCGAGTTGTTTTGCGAGCTTGTTTGCTTCCGTTCATGCATTCGCTAATCGGTGTGTAATTTAATCACATCAGACGATAGGAGGAGTCTGTTTTGCAATTCATGTCATTGTCAGCCAAAGAGATTGTGTCTGTTTTCAAGGATCAACAGAATTTTAATTGTCCTGGATTTTTGTGGAGGGGGGTTGCAATTGTTCTGTCATTCAATGCAATTCTGGCTCAATTGTAGATCCGTTCCATTCCCTTTATATCTTGGCTCTACTACAGTGACGCCCTCTTTTGTTCTAGTTTCATGTGTTGATTTTTTATGGTTCTTGTCCACCCCGAATTTGTGTGATTTGTTAAGATATTTGAAGAGGCAGTGAAATGTAAAAATCAAACACGTCTCCTTGACAGATAGATCGTCATAGGGTCGCCTGGAAGTGGATAGAACTTATGATAATGTGACTCGATTTGCATATCATTTGCATAGAGGAAACATCGGAATGCAATTGAATATTGCAGTTTTCAACATAAAAACTCCATGAAAATATCGTAAAAAAGGATATCAAACTCGTCCTAATTTAAATAAATCTGCATACCAGTATTGCCTTGTGAGATTCTATTGGACAAGGACTGATGGCGTCCACGATGAACTATAAATACGGATACGATTTCAGTTTGTACAGTTTGTTTTGTCTTTGTCGCAAACGCAAGAAATATAGTCCCGAGTCGGACTCGGAGTCACCCGAGTGTCATTCAGAGGACCAAGTACGAAAATGTGATTTTGTTTTGGCCTCGGATGTCACTCCGATGAAACATAACGACATCGTGAAAAGTGTCGAATCATGCGAGGAAAAAAGCGTCGCAAATTCTGAGGCGAGGTTAGAAAAAATTGAGTCCACCGACGAGAATCGGAATAAGAATACGGATCCGGCGGGCGGAGATCGGGAATTGCCGACTGAGGATTCTGCTGGGAGTAGATCTAATGAGGGGGAAGGGTTAATGAACGAATCAGAATCCGTGGACCCAGAACCAGATTCTGAATCAGGGGTTAGTTTCATTTGTGTGTTGTGTTGTTAATGATACCGCCTTAAAATCGTATCAGTCTGGCAGGTTGATGATTCGGCCATCAAAATGTTGAGTTCCATGTCGTTTCTAGATTGCCCGCAAGCTTTCTTAGTTTCTTTTGCCTCTGCCTGAAGTGCTTCACTTTGCCTTGCTTTCAACTCACTAACTGTCGTAACATCTTCCTCATTACTTGTACATAGTTGACATTATTGACCTCATAAAGTACTTTGGTACCTTAGTTTCACCCAACACTGACAGTTGATCAAAACAAAGGTCTACCCAGAACATGATGTCTTGATCTAATCAAACTACTTGGTGTTGACAAACCATTGTCTGTTCAAATTGAACTTGTTCAATGTCATCAAATGATCATGTGCATTTTTTGGAGCATGACTTGAATATTACGGAACACGTGAAAGTCCAAGCTCGTTAGCTTATAGAATGCTCTGGCTTGGTCAAAAACACTTTCTGGATATTAGACGATGCCAGGTCGATGAGTTTGTAAGAAAAGGTCATGATATTTCAGGTGTTCATCAGTATTAATCAGAGTTTGAACCAAAAGTCTATTCTCAGCTAAAGTGACATCTTCGTACAAATTTCTAACCAAATGCGTTTGTATCGTTCCAGGAGAGAGCTGAATCACCATCACAGAGTCATCATTCATCAACCAAATCAACACCACCACAACCCCCTCCCTCGGACAACGACCAGCCAACTGCTGACTCCGCGCTAGATGATACCGACGATGCTCAAGAGGTGGAGCTACCACCACCCATGGATCAAATCCAGTCGCACGTGTTCTCGAACACGTCACGGCCAAACTCGCAGGAAGATGTTCATGCTAAACTGGTAAGTGTGATAGGAAGTAATCCTACATGTTCTACGTAAAAGTGAATTCATACTTCACTGCCAGCCTCTGGCGTGGGTGCCCCAGTGTCGACTGTTACTGTGTTTTCAATGGTTGGTCAGTTCCTGGTGTTCAGGTCAGTCCCTGGTGTTCAGGTCATGAAATAAGGTCTCTGATGACCCTGCGACGTTTGGTTGGAGCCACAGCAGTTGTTGAAGTGTCAATTATCAGAATAAAGTCTGTCAAAGTTTGGTTACTCATGATCTATGCCGACTGCATCATACACCCTTTGGGGTTATGCAGTCCATGTAATCGAACTCCCCACCTATCATCCCTCGGAAAATATTGTGTTTAATCAACTGTTTAATTCATGTTACCAACCAACAAATGGTGCAATGGTGCACATCATACGATATTTCACTGATCACACCTCATTGCTTCTGTACTGCAGTGATTCAGACATGGAGAAATCACGAACCCTCTCACAATTTTGATACCGTAACAACTATAACCTGATAACAACTCTTACCCCTTACTCATTTAGACTTAATGAAGACCTCACCCCTTCCTCCTTCATAACCGTAGGAACCTTTTAAAAGCCCATATATGCCCCCCTGCTCAACCTTTGCATGAGGGACTTTTACGTATTTCAGACCCAAATGGTAGAAAATATGGAACTCGAGAATTTTGACCGATCAGCACAATCTGCGGAGGAGGTAAATTTGATTCCTCTGTGTAGCACTAGGGGGCAGAGTCACACGAGCCCTTGCTGTCTGAAGTATGGCACACACGAGCAACCCAGGGCGATAGTCAGACTGACTTAAAATGAGTATTTCTGGTTGGTGACCTGTGGACGTGTGTGCCGTATTTCAGCACCCACTTTCTGACTAACATGCTTCGTCTTGCACTAACCCATTTTAACAAGAGCATGCTGGCAAAGGAATGAGAAAGCCAATGTTCATCAAGGATTTGGGAAATTTGCTTTTGAAGTTGTGTCTCATGCATGTTATACATGAGATTTCCTTCTTTTCAGTCCGCCAGTCTTTCAAACAGACCATCTGAGGCTTGTGCGTCTGCAGATCTGACAGTCGAGATCGAGAACATGGTCAAGCAGCGGATGGAGCATGCGGACAGTCAGGAGCAGTCGGCAAATGCTGAACCTGAGGGTCAGACCAAGGAGGATATAGAGCAAAAATACAAAAATAAACGACAGTAAGTGGCTTGAATAACACCAGCGAATGGGAGCCAGAAGGGCTTGGATATGATCAGTGTGAAATGATCAACTCCAGTGTGTTTTGATGTTGACAGCTATGTTCCAGAGGTTGATCGAGAAGGAGGGGAAGTTGTTCCAGAGGTTGATCGAGAAGGAGGGGAAGTTGGCTGATATGCTGGAGGATAATCTGGACAAACACAGCTTTACAAATCATTTCTCGCGCCGGAGCCAAGAACTTGTCAATAATTAGCACCAATCGAATGTTTAATTATACAAAGTGCATCCTCCAGGCCTTTCAATTACATGGAGACCTCTACACCCTGTATTTTTTTAGCCTATTTTGGGGACATGTTTTTTTTTCTTTTTAGCTTAATTTGGGGACATTTCGTCGTGCCAATTTGCCTGAACATCGACGTCCTTATTGACTGACATTGTCACATGCACCTGAAAACTCATCCGTTTAGGATGAAAAGTATCAAATTAGGCCATTTAGGATGAGATTTGGTCATTTAAGGTGTCAAAAAACGCTTCAGGGGGTAAAATTACCCCTTTAAAAAAAAAAAAAAATTTTTTTTTTTTTTCTATTTTGGGGAAATTTTTTCAGGGCCTAATTTTGGGACATGCCAAATTTCCTACACCGTATAGCGGTGTGAAAATGATGTAATCGAAAGGCCTGTCCTCACTCAAGCATTTATAGCCAAAAATCTGTCGGGGTTCCGCCAGTTTTCACCAGCCCCTGCTGAAGGCATCCAGAAGCAATTTGGGACACCAGATTTCATTTTCGATAACTCTCCTGCTAAGAACACACCAGTAGTTGATAGAACAGGTGCACCTTCAAACACAGAAAACCTGATCCTCTATCTAATGCGTCAGGATGCAGTGTTTTTCTCCAGCCCTGCTTCAGGCATCCACAAATGATTGTTCGAAACCTTTGAGGTGGATCGAAACCTGGATAGGTTCCAAGGCATCCATACCTAGCAACGCCACACCCAGGTGGCTGTATATACAAATCAAATTATTCCAAATACATATATGGCGTATATGGATTTGTATAACGGTTCCTGGATTGGCGATGATTCTGGTAGCGAAGGTTTTCACTGAGTATTTCTCAAACTGAAGCTCAACCCTTTTAAACCTTTATAGTTTTAACGTAGTGTGACAATGCAACTCCTCTGTGGAAAAAAGATGCCAATTTACGCTTACAGAAGCGTTATTTCAAGACAGAAATATTGAAGCCAATCTTCTTGTGGGAAGGAAGATTGTACAGGTGCATGTTGATGTATACACTGCACATACCTCACAGTGCTTTATTGAAAACTCAATAATCTATATTAAAAAGATGAACTTCCAATACATGCGACAGAAACCGTTTGTTTTTCTCCGGTTTCATCTATCTGATCTCCATTGTTGACATTGATTGAAAATCTCGCTGCTATTTTTGGATCAGAATCCGTCATTCAGTGCTCGAGGGGTTTGTTGGAATATTCGTTTTCATTCGTTTCATCCCGGCTTCCTTCTGTCATGATGCATGCCACTGCTGTGTTGTTACAATACCAACTATGTCCCAATGATAGAAATGATAGAAAAATCCCTAATTGCTGATCTGTCCCTGATGGTTTCCGCATGACTTTTCACTTTGGCTGGCACTCACAATCTATCAGCCGATTTCGTATCGTCCCAACTGGATTCTACCAAAGTCATCCAAGATCACATCCGATGGCCGTTGTTGCGCTGTACTGGCCCTGAGTAGCTGCATCTATATGTACAAGATGTATATCACTGCCTTTTGAATTATGGCTCTGTCTAAATGTCCATACCTTTTGCTTTGTTTCAGATACGTTCTACAGGAGTTGATCGAGACTGAACAAGATTACGTGCGTGATCTTGGACTCGTCGTCAACGGCTACATGAAGGAGATGAAGGAGATGGAGAACTTACCCGAGGACATGAACGGCAAAGATAAAATTGTGTTTGGAAATATTCATCAGATCTACGACTGGCATAGGGAGTGAGTAGCCATTTTGAAAACATTGATCTGATAATTGCGATCTTTAGATTGTGAGGTGTCAGACCCCAAATCTCAATTTCAGATTCTTGTACCCTGTGCCTATTCCAGGGCTAGATCAAAGTGAAAAGAGGCCAAGCAGATGTCGTCATTATGGGCGTCAAGTTTATGGAAATTGACTATCGTATGAGACTTTGTCGCCAGCCCAACTATAGCAAAAGTGAAATGTGGCAACTTTCCCGCTGAAGACTTGATAAAGCTTCATCGTAGAATTCTGCTTGTACCGGTATTCCATGACTAAAGCGTCACCTCTTGTCATTTCAGAACGTTCTCTGTCGAATTAATGAAGATTCTAGACGACCCTGACTATCTAGGAAAGATATTTGTACGATATGTAAGTATAGGACAGTCATGGCATCCATCTTATTTCAAAGCGGCACTGGGTGGTTAGTTTGTTTGATGGTTGAAACACGAAAAATGACAAACTGAGTGTCTTCTCTTCATCTTTACCTTAAAGAACGAACCAGAGACCTCAGAGAAAATCGAAGGCTACGACAGATGGTGACCCTCTCTCTCACATGAAGAGGTGGACCAATGACTTCATTGGAGACAGGCGTTGATGTCTCTGTCGACCTAATCTGAAGATACATAATGTTACAAGTCAAATTCTGACTCCAATATCGTGTTGTTGCTGCTGGTCTGGCTATGTTCTTGAGTGGGTGTCTTCAGTGTACACACCATGTGTAGAAAGTATACAAATGCACTAGGGTGTGTCCGTTTCGATATATAATGATCATAAACAAAATCTATTTCAATAATGGAAGCTATAGATTGCTTTGATTGATTTGACTGCGGTATCTGTGATACAGTAAGCCCATTATGCTGTTACACCTTGTGTTTGCGCACTTTTGGAAGAGTGCCACTCGTCATGATGATAAAGGCCAATGTACTGTCTTTGATGGGGAATTTATCATTCTCAGGCTTCCCTCTAAGTGTGACCTCAGTCAGCAACACCACTTTGCCAGCACAGCGATATGATTTGTCTTGACTCATCCTCTAAGACACGAGTCAAGAAATAATGAATGAAATGTCTCAATTTCTCTCTTTTCAGGAACGCCGATTATATATGTATGTAAAATACTGTGAAAACAAACCTAAGTCTGAATATATAGTAGGGGAATACCTAGACACATTCTTCGAGGAGTTACGAATCAAAATGGGTCATCGATTAACGCTTCCAGATTTACTCATTAAGCCTGTACAGAGAATCATGAAGTACCAGTTACTATTGCGTGTAAGTTGTGTGATGTACCAGAGCTTTTTTGTGTAGGGGTCTCATGGTTTTTAATTTGAGGCTTGAAAGATTTGCTGCTGCTGGCCATAATTCAATACCCTTGACAATCAATAGCTTGTATGGAGAGAAGTCTGTCTCAACTCTCTGTTAATCTTTGAATTTTCAAAATTGGACCAAAAATAAGCATGTTAGAATTGCTGTGTGTGCCCCTGGCCCCTGGTGTGACAAAAACATGAGTTTGACTAAGATAATTGATAGTTTGAGGAACATGGTAAGACACCATACACACAAATGAAGGATTAGCTTCAAATGAGGTGATAATATGGTATCCCAAAGCGCTCGGAGCGAGAAACCTGGACAAGCACTAATAAGAACTCAATATCATGATCACCAGTAGTTTTTGAAGTTTTTTCTGAAATCTCAGGTATCTCAAATATTCGACGAATATTGTTGCAGGACATAATGAAACATTCAGAAAAGGCTGGTGCGGACTGCCGCGACTTGGAGAAGGCACTACAGGTGATGAAGGTGGTGCCGAAGGCTGCTAATGACATGATGCAAGTCGGCAGGTTACAAGGATTCAATGTAAGTGATGGGGGGAGGGTTGGACGGGCCTCCTGAGCTCTGGCAGGCTACCAGTCAAGGAGAAGGAACACTCTGATATAAAACCTGGGCAATAAAAGTTATCTGAAGTCGGCCCTGGTAGCGTGGCTAAAAATCAGGACCTGGCACACATACAACTAAATGGTTAAAAAAATGTCTATGTGGGGGATAATGGAGCAAGCATTTCCTTGGTCGTCTTTCAAATCCGAATCAGTTGTTCCAACTCTTGATCAAAAACTGATTAGTACCTGAGGTACCTTTGAACTTATGAAAGAATGATAAAAAGTGTGAGAAAGGGCAATTACGTCTGCTCATAGTTTTGAACTTATGTAAACAATATGGCAATTTCTTCTGTTTCTAGGGTAAAATCACTGCTCAAGGTAAACTGTTGTCACAGGAGACGTTAATGGTTGCGGAGGTCGTTCAAGGTCAGCAACAAAAATTCAAAGAACGTCGGATCTTCTTATTCGAGCAGATCGTAATAATCAGCGAGGTGATTGAGAAGAAACGTGGCAACATTGTCAATTATATATATACATATAAGGCTAGTGTAAAGGTAAGTGCACACGGGTGATCAAATTGGAGCAGCTGCCAGGCGACTGCTCGAGTTTTTTTAGACCTTTAAAGCCGGCTGCTCTGGGACGATTGAATTCTCGGCAGCTCTCCAACGACTTAAATTTACTGTTTTATGACCATGGCGCTTGATTTCAGGCAGCTCCTGACCGAGTCACGTGGCCAGTAACATCAGTTGGTGGCACCGTGCTCAACTGAGGTGGCACGAAATTCTCCCCGGAGCCAACAGAACAGGAAACCAGGCAGTTGATTTTTCGCATTTCTTACACCAGACTTGGTTCAGAATTTCGCTTTCAAAGGTTCTCTGTCCTTAGGAAAGACACTTTACTCAATTGATTATCTTTCAGGTGAATAAAATGACGCTGTCAGAGAAGGTACCCAATAACCCGCTGCAAATCATGATCATCGATCGAACGCCGGGTTCTGATGCGAAATATTATTTTGAAATGCAGTCAGAGGAAATGAAAGAAAGCTGGATAACCAAGCTTAAGACGATATTAGATATGCAGGGGGACTTTTTAAAGGGTAAGTGCTTGTCATCTGTGTGGTTCAGGGGGTCTGCTCCAGATTTCAGTGGACTTCTGATCAAAAATATATGTTATTGCAATGGTAGCATCACTTTAACAAGCTTGAAGGGCAGTGGATTGGCCGTTGAGTAGGCCTCTCGGTCAGTCAACTCTGCAGGTTTGGAGTGCTTCAGGGTTGACCCTGGCCCTCCTACAACTGCTGTGTTCCTGAGAGTGATGCCACTGTTGCTGTGTGGTCAATTTAAAACAATTTCGAGAAGTTGTTTCCTCTTCCGATCTGAAGCCGACGCCCGATATTTACAGAAATCTGCCACGTTTTATATTCCTTTCCTTTATCAGGTTCAGTGTCTTATGTAACTTCCATGTTGGTTGTTGTTTATAGTTTCGTTATTGATTTTGACGATTTGACATTGAGAAATGACTTAGTCTTGAATCTGAGAACTTATGTTGACATCCATTATCAGGATAAAGTCCTTTTTTTTCTTCAAAACCTATTGTCATGAAAATAAATAAACATACATATCAATATCCAATTCAATCTGTTATGAAGGATAGAGTTAACACAAAAACATCAATACTATCAAAATACATTTCTTATAATGTGTGAAATATATAATGTCAGACTTCATTTCAGTTGCATGGGAAATGTAAAGCAAATGAACTGTTTGATATAGTCTCTGTGGATGGTCTTTCCAGAATGTTTTGTCAGGTTTCAATTGAATGAACTAGACGTTTGCCACCAAACTCGAGGTGGTGTGATTGTCTCAAAGTTAATGGAGCTAAAATGTAGGCCAAACTGATGGCGCCTTGTCGAGGCTTTGGACAAAACTCTGCCCAAGCTGTGTTGGTGAGACGACCAAAACTGATAGTGAGGTATCAATTTCAATTGGCGAACACCTCAAACCAATCTTTTGACTGCTGCTTAGTTTTGTACCGACCCTAGCGGTTAAAGTTCCAACACAAAAACCGCCGCAGCCAAAACAAGTTACATGTACATTGCACACAATGCTACATGCATGTAGCACACAAGGTACATTTGTTTACAATTTGCTATACATTTCTTTGATGCACAAATACTTTACTAGCATCTTTCTCAAGAATGATGCCAGGTTTGCAGTGACGCGAGTTGTAAATGTGTGTTTCTTAACTAATCTAATGCATACCCGCTTTAATTTACTAACAAAGTTGCATTTGTGGTGGTGCCCCCTAGTAGATAAAACATGGAACAAGAAGATGCTGTGTTTCTGTAAAAAGTAGCAAATTTTATGTTGCGCTTGATTTGGTATTTGGTATTTAACTATTTGTTTCTTGGCATGATAGTTAAGTTAAGGCACTTTTAAAATCACAGAGATTCTGTGTTTTTGAGGTGGCTGGTTAGATATCGATAGAAAATAGTCTGAGGTTCTTAGTTTAATAAATCTTGCTTGTAGTTATTTTATTTTTTGAAGATTATAGGTGTTTGTCTGTACCATCTCTTTTTGCCTGTCGGTCTGTCTGTTCATGGTGGTTTGACAATGAAAACTATGCGTTTCTGCCCTATGATTTATTTATAGATTTTGTTGTAGACTGTGGTGTAATTTGTCATTGATGGCGCTGTCAAATGAGGCCAAGTCAATGTGACCATAATTGTGACCCATCACAGCAAAATCAGGCGCATGTCGCTCTGAGCTTGGCAGGATGAGACGGACTGTTTGTTCATTTCACTATTGTCTGCCTTTTGTGAAATATGAGCATATCAGTTTCTTCTATTATGTCCTGGTGTCATTTAGGCACATCTTCTGTGCAACATGCGCCTGATTTTGCTGTGACGGGTCACAATTGTGTGGGGAATAGATTTCTGGTAAATGACAGGCCAGCCCAGTACTTTGTGACTGGTGAAATTGAGGGGTATAAGGAGTGCATTATTGTTGAGAAAAGATTCTGGGCGAGGCTGTTTTGCCCATAACCAGTAAGGTCATTCGATTGGGCACCGTGTTTCAATGAGGTGAGGAAAAAATCAAGCACTTTTCAATTCAACGAAACAACTGAAAATGGCTGAAATTTTTGTTGCTGATCGTATGCTTTAAATTCAGAATGATTTGTCATATCTGATTGGCTGGTGTTAGAAATGACGAATTCCACTATAGTTCCTCCAAATAACAGCTACAAAGGTGTAGATAGAAAATAAACGTCAAGAGGTTTGACTTGACGTGTGTCTCCTCTGCTGTAGTATTTTGCTTGCATTTGAATGTGACAACTTAAAAAAGGGCAATATGAGCTCCTGTGTCTGTACCTGCATGGGCTTGATTGCAGAATCCCTGACAAACGCTTCAAGGAGAGGTTTTGGTAAGGGTTTGCCTTGAACCTTTTGGCAGTGATGACCTTCTTGGGGGAATTTGTCAAGAGATTCTGCAATTGAGCCTGTACATGTACCAAATTACTTGAGGGCAGAATGCATTTATTGAAATGGTGAGTGGAGAGGTCACCTCCAAATGGGTTTTTCAGTAGAGCACAAATCTGAGTCAGAAAAATTTGTTATAACAGAAAGTGACAGAAAAAAGAAGTTAGTTGATGTAGTTATGGAATGAAAGATGGAATTCAAGGTTAGGATTGGTGATAAAATCCCCACCACCACCTGCCCACTGTTGACACTCTTGAAATTAAAGGGTGGGTCACTTTCTAACTGGTTATATTATTACCAAAACTTTACTGACAATACCATTACTTAGGACCAGGGCCCGGTTCAAAACAATTTTGTCAATAACGGTGGCATTATTTAACTTTGCCTTATCTCCTTAAATCAAGCCCTTAGACTTAACACCAGCGTCGGCGACAAACTTATTTTGAACAACTGGGCCCTGAGTTAACATACCCCCCCCCCAGAAAAGAGGACCCCACTGTATTCCGTTCATACTAACCCTCATCCCTCTCACCCAAACACGTCTAACCGTTTCTCTCTCTCTGTTTACATTGCAGCCCTCCAGTCACCCATTGCATACCAGAAAACATTGACGAAAGAATTGTAAGTAAGCCACTGTGTAAGCATTCCATTTTCATTACAATATTCTTATATGTTGTCCGGACACGCAGTGTTTTCGCACCGGGCCCAAGGTTCATGGAGGTCAGCTGAGAAATCAGTTTACATTTCGGACAAACGTGTTTAAGTCAGTGGAACCTCAGCAAGGAGGCCACCCTCTCTTAGTCTAAGTATGAAAACTTGGAAAAGTCTCGACTAATACAGTTGGCATATTGACGCTCTATGAACCTTGGCCTCCATTAGAGGAGCACAAACTAATAGAAATGTTGTCTCTCTGTTAAGCAGTTGCAGGAATCTATTTGGATTTTTTGACGAATGAAGCACAACTGGAATCCCAGAAGTCGTTGGTTGCAATCCCAAGGAAGGGCTTCTGATGTTCTAAGCTTCCAGTTGTGTGTCATGATCAATTCCTGCAACTGCAACTGGTTGTGCACATTGTTAATAATTAACCCCATTGGTTCCATGGGGGGCGAGAATGAAAATCCCATTGGTACCTTTTGGGGGAGGGGGGCATTCAGATGATCAGTATTCTAGTTGAGTCGGGGGGGGGGGGGGGCAGAACGAAAGGAAATCTCATATTTCTGCTTCATGGAAAATGACACACTTGGAAAGATTATTATAGGGTGGGGGGTGGGAGGAATTGTGTTCAGTTTTAGTTATTACATTCAGTTTTGAGTGTTCTTGGGTCACCTACATTTGTATAACTTCTGTTCGTTTCGTTTGAATTCATCTTTGATTAATATGTAAAGTCACAGCCTTAATAGTAATACGGCAAAATGTTGTAAGGCAGATACCTTCAGATAAAACGGCTTCAAATCCAATTGACTGGACCATTAACCCCTCCTGTGCGGTTACGCTATTTCTAATCAAATGTAATCCTCTCTCCCCTAACCACCTCTCGAATTAAGGTGAGCATTAATTCATAATAATATTCTCATGGTTTTCTCTTTGCTATTCCCGGTTTGAAGTCCTGATGAATTTACCTTTATGCTAATTGCCCCTTCAGCTTCTGCTGTTAAACTCAATTTTGCTTCTAACGTGCTGAATTCAAAGATTATTATAAAATTTAGAATTTAGTCCATTTGGACGCATTGCAACGCCTTTAAGCATTGTACGTCCATACTAATGCCTGCTTTATACCACATACATGTAGCTATTTTGATAAGTGCAAAGATAAATTACCTTGACAATCCTTTGCTATGACGACGGACGAAGTCATCAGGATTGTGCATCATAATTGGCTCTAACTAGAATCAGCAGTAGTGCAGCAGCTACAAGCTTACATACCAGTAGCTGAAGTCCATTTTCCAATATTTTGGATGCAGAAAAAAATGAAAATTTCAATATGTCACTCACAGTTCTCTTTAAATTTTCTTAAGAATTCAAAGTATTCTTGAAATCCATTATGTCTTTCCTTTTGAAATCCTTGATTCTTAAATCTATTAAAAAACTCATTTTTGTTTTACCGTGATTTAATTCTCCAAACTCCTTGGTTTTGACCCACTTTTCTCCACCCACCCCCCCCCCCCCCCAACCTTACACATTTAGTGTTTATTTCATCCCTTCTTCTCTTGTCTGAGTTGTCCTTCTTCAGCTAACCCCAACTTTAATTGAAACATAAATTCTCCGCTTCTTTTCACATATTTGGGGGTAGGATTTCTGTACATGTAGGGATTGGGCATAACTCTTCTAAAACAATATAACATCATTTCCTGGGGAAATCATTTTCTTGGTGTACACCGTAGTAACATCAAAGGAACTATTGCCTTTCCATTTCCTGAATGCCATGGGAGCTTAAAGGAAATGGGTCTCTTTATAGAAGGGTAAATGCTTTTGTCAGCAAATTTCATGTCGGCTTTTATCCTCTAATATTTCCTTTAGAATAACATTCTTTAAGAGTTGAGTTTTATCCATCCTGCCTTCAATTTGACCAGTTGCAAATGGGATGATTTAGTGTACTTTGAGCCTCAAAAATTCATAGATTCTGTTTTCCAACATTAAGAATTATCAAAGGAATAATGGGCTTTTATGTTTGTGATAGTGTTTTCAAATGTGTATGAGGTCAGGAACAGGTTTACGTTGGGTCTATTACTGTTGTTTGATTTGTGAGCACGTTTGTTTTCAGGGCCCGGTTGTTCAAAAGAAGAAATACATTTTTAAAGATAACTTAACGTTAAAATTCCTGACTTGGCGTTAAGATAACGTCAAGTTTTATTTTGAGTTGTTCAAACAATATTAGCCTAACATTGGCGTTATCTTTAACGTTAGATTTAACTTACCTAAAACCCTAAGTTAAATTTAACGTTAGATTTAACTTACCTAAAACCGTAAGTTAAATCTAACGTTATCTTTAACTTGATTACCTATACCTACCATGGCAACTAACATCGGTGAACCAAGATGCAATATTTGCTAACATTAGCGTTAGTTTACCCTAACGTTGTTTTGAACAACCCAAATTTAACGCCAAGTTAGCTAACGCCAAGTTAAGGAATTTAACGTTGATATTTAACTTAACATCAATGAAATTTAACTTCTTTTGAACAACCGGGCCCATGGTGTTTAATCTCACAGTGTGCTTTGTTTGTTGTGGGAAGAAGGTTCGCGCCAAAGTCCGACGGGGTATAACCGGTGTTTTTTTCACTTATAGGTCAGCCCCAGAATTCGGCAGTTTGCCACGAAACACCCAACTCATGAACTCAAAATTGAACACCTTAGACGAGCCACCACATTATTCAACCTTACCCCACACGATCGGTATCCCGCCACCTGGACCCAAGGCCGGGAAATCAAAAGACAAGAAATATACGACCAGGTGCCGGTCCGTCCCTAGCCCATTAAATCTACCCATATCCAAGAAAGAAAAATCTCCCTCAACGCCACCGAATGAAACAGCATCTCCTGTGAAGAAACATGGATCACCAAGACAGGAAAAGAAACGTAACATCTTTGACGGCTTTCGGACTCTGACTCGGCGTTCTCGCAGTGACTGCCCGATACGCCCGCCGGAAGTTTACGCCAACGTCCACTCGACGCCCGAACTTGCCCAAGATGACAGTCGATATGACACACACCAACAACGACAACACATGCAGCAGCAGGTCAGCGCCGATAGCGGATTTCAGGAAGCCATCGACCCTGCACCAGTAAGTTATCAATATTAGTTTCAATTATTCCAAATTACTCTTTCTTTATTGATTTCTAAATTTTTTCGGCTATATCATCCGGTCCTTGAGTATCTTATCTAAAAACTTGAGTGTTTAGAATAAGTGTAAAAACAATTAGAACAAGTAGAACAAGTAGAACATGTTGAACATGTAGACCGAACGAAGTGACAACTTAGCAATATGATCAAATAAACGGTCTTCGGCTTCAATCTTTTGATTTCTTTGCTAAACTTCTGAAAACTCTCCCACTTTCAGGCAGAGGGAAGCACTGTTAAAGTCCTCGTGGACTACACGGCTGTTAAGGAAGACGAGATCTCCGTCAGTAAGGGTGAGAGCGTCCTTATCCTGACGGCCACTCCCAACAGCTATGTCGTCCACCGCCCATCCAACGACCACTCCCCCGCCGCCGAAGGAAGTATCCCGGCTTTTGTTATTGTCGGGTGCAGAGAAGGAGAGGGGAGTTTGACCAGGTGAGTGACACATCGCTTGTGTCCTTTGGCAAGTGACTTTACTTCGACTGCCACCTCCTCGGAATGATTCGTAAATGCGAGATTATTTGTATCCCTGGTTCCCAAATGGTAAAAAACGATGTTGAGAGTTGAGCGGAAAACTGCACCACAGCTTGGGGATACACATTCTAGGTCAGTTTCCATTGCAAGTACCTCATGGGGCCTGTACAAGATCCTATCCCTCTGAGAAACATCAGCTCGTGCCCAAGCGAGTGTGCAGATAACAAAACTCAAAAATTCAAAAAAGGAGAACAACTCAACTGGAAGAATATTGATTTATCCTCTGATTGCTTGATGCGCATACATAGATGGCATGAGAATGGCATCACCATAGGGAAGTACATTTGGGAAATCCCCTTTTCTAACCCCAGGGTAATCTATGGTTTACTCTCAAATACACACTCACACTTGGCTAGTGAGTTAGATATACCCAGAAACCACGTTCCTCTAACTTTCAAGGTACCTTTAAAGGCTGAGTTTTATAGACTGCAGCAAACTGCTGCTGTTATCAGAGATTTTTTAATGTATAGAGACTCACTTTCGGGGATAGATATCGATAATATGAATGTAATTCTGCGGGTACTCTGTACTGGGTAGCCCTGTGTAAATGTCTATGCCTTACATGTAGGGATTGGGAGGGTCTTTCATTTCTTTGTCATCACTTTTTGCACTTGTTGCACTTGCACTTTTGCACATTTGTTATGTAATTTGATTTACATGAATAAAGATGATTATATATATATATCTCACTGATTTAGATATTTCTATCCTATTACAGAAAGACCTCATGGCAGTCGCCATTCAAAACCAAAATCCACAAGCCCAAGCCTGGAAAGAAGGAAAGGGGTGACTCCAGGGGAGGAACTCTGGACAGAAACTCTGGGAAAAACTATAAAGAAAAGGGATCTGGAAAGGTGAGGTTTGATCCTCATTGTTTCCCTTACACAAACATTTCACTAAGTGTGTCATTAACTCCTTACATGAAAATAATGGTACATTCCTTTGGAAAGATGGAAAGCTTTCCAATGAGTGGTCCTGAACATCAAGAGGTTTTGAAAGCAGATTTGTCCATTCATGTTGAGGTCTATGCCTACAAGCAACTGAGCAAGGGGAAGGATTCTGTGAGCTGTCTTACAGGTCATTTCATACTATTTTGCACAAGAAACTATCAAATCCTCTTCATTACTTCACCAGTCACTGAACTCACAAGACACAAGCTACGAACTGCCACCAAGCTTCCAGCAGACACTCACGGACCAAACCATCCAGGCGGGCGACACAGCCGTCCTCTTCTGCCAAGTGTGCGGTCGCCCAAGACCCAATGTCGTCTGGAAAGCTCCCAATCAGTGCCTCGTGTCGCCCTCTATGAGAACTGAATTGAATTATAATGAAGACGGGATAGCTACTTTAGTAGTAAGTAGTTTTAACCGGATTCGTGTAACAAGGATTAGAAACTGTCTGTTGTGGTAAGGCATAGCAGTTGGGGTGAAATTGAGGTGTTCAGTTAGTGTAAACGTATTGAGGATGCAGCCCTAGTAATGAAATCCCAGAGACACTCACTGCCTAAAGCACGAGGCGACTGACTATTTTGATGTCATCTCCATACAGCGATGTCACAGCATGAACTAGATTCAAACTTATATTCAACTATATTAAAATCTTGATGTTTAGATCGACCTAATTTTATTTTTTCAGCTTCACCACGTCACTGCCGACCAAAGTGGACAATACGCCTGTATAGTTACCAGCGAACTAGGGTCCATCACCACCTCTGCCAACCTCTCAGTCCTAGACAAACCTAGTCCCCCAGGACAACCTGTGATAATCGAACAAACCGGGACCTCTGTGCATTTAGAATGGGCGCCCCCACAATTCACCGGAAATTGCAATATTCAGGGATATACTGTCGAATTCACGGAGGAGGGGGTTGGAATTTGGCAAGCGGCTGTGCCCTATGTTCCCGATACGTCACATATTCTCGAGGATCTTGTGCCGGGGACGACGTATCAGTTCCGTGTCAGTGCGAATAACGCTGTCGGGATCAGTGAGGCTAGTCATCCCAGCGACCTGTTGATAGTTCCGACAGATACTGGTAAGTGTTTAAAGAAAAACAACCATATTTATCTGTACACTGACCCTGTGTGGTTAAGATAAGATAAGAGTCACAAATTTAAATAGCGCTCCTCAGTGATGAGACTGTTAAAGCGCTGGCCCAAAATGTAAATAAAAATAAGAAACTTTCATCCCAATGAAATAGGCTCTTAAACAGGCTGTTTCTGTTCCTGTATGGCTGTAACCTGTCAAACCATTTTTGACCCAAAAATTATATTTCTAAATCTAACGAATTCTTTTGACACCTCCCATCTCATTTGTTTTGTACAACAGATGATAAAAAGAAAAAGTGAGATATCAAGCAGTTTTATTTTCATCTTAACAATTTTTCAACCCCGCACTTGCCTATACACAGAATTTCCAAACTTCGGAAGTGATATATTATACATGTACTTAGATGTTGTCATATGACTATGAGCAGAGTCATATCAGTCGTATCGGTATCATGGCAATAGAACTTATTTATTTAATTTATTCAAAATTTATTCAAAATTTTTAGACATTTCACATTTAAAATTCAGGTAAAGTTCGACATTTATTTTGATTGAGTTTTTAGACAATTTACAATGTGGAAATTCAGATATGTTCAACGGATTTCACACTTAAAATTCAGGTAAAGTTCGACATTTATTGTTGATTGAGTTTTTAGACACTTCGCACTGTGGAAATTCAGATATGTTCGACGGATTTCCAATCAGTCGTACCGTATCTTTTGGATATCGTTCACATCCTTGAGAAAGTTTCGTATGGTTTCGCCAACTTGATATCCATTTCTGAGGTAACAGGTCCCCGTGGTTGCTTGGAGTAATCCAGCATTAGCTATCGCTGGGATTTTAGGGACCTCAACACTGACCATTGCGTCATCATTGTGTCTTGATATAGTACCTCGTTGGATGGTACTATATCCAGCCTCAGCTTGCATGGGGTGGGATCTGTTGGCGGTTGGTATATTGACTTGCTGGTTGTAACCCGAGTCTTTGACCGGCATCTGCAAGTGAAATATTTCATGAATTTTGTGTCAAATGGATATATTCAGTGTTGTCCAGAAAACTGCAAAAAAATTAAAATTCATTTGGAAATGCATGAGGAATATTTCAATTTGGCTGTGTCAGTTAGAATTTTAGTATTAAGTAGTGAGATTCCAAAACTATACAATTGTCAAATGTTTTTACTGTATTATTGCTATTTGCAATGCAGCTTCTGTTCTGTGCACAAGGTTGTGTCATTAGGGGCATGTCCGATCTATTAAAATCTATAGATATCAGGAATACAATTAACTGGATGCTCTTTGTTTAGAAATCTTCCATCGTATTAGTCAAATAATATAATGCGGTCTTTCACTTACCTTGTTATTATGTAAATCCTTGGTAAAACAAATATGATCCAGTACTCGACTGCATTCACAAGAATATTCCTATGCCCTTGTTACTTTTTATGTGCAATGATGATAAACGGAAGTGGGCAACATGGTAAAATGGCAAAATGCCAGAATTATCGCAACTTACTTTCTGATGAATGTGACACTCATTATCAAAAGTAGGTTGCGATAATTCTGGCATTTTGATATATTCTTTTCTAAATTGACCAGTTGGACAATATTTCCTTAAATTGATTGTCAAAAAGTACATCCCTTTTATGGCCTTGCTCTGAATATTAAGAATCCACAAAAGATTGATACTTGGAATGGATCCAAACTAGGACGTCACATTGAGTTCTGATTTCGTTATTAGTTATTCGTCTATTCCAGTGTCTATTCCAGTGTCTCTTATCTTCAAATTCAGATAATGTCAATATACATTCGTATGGTTTCGCCAACTTGATATCCATTTCTGAGGTAACAGGTCCCCGTGGTTGCTTGGAGTAATCCAGCATTAGCTATTGCTGGGATTTTAGGGACCTCAACACTGACCATTGCGTCATCATTGTGTCTTGGTAGAGTAGTACCTCGTTTGATGGTACTATATCCAGCCTCAGCTTGCATGGGGTGGGATCTGTTGGCGGTTGGTATATTGACTTGCTGGTTGTAACCCGAGTCTTTGACCGGCATCTGCAAGTGAAATATTTCATGAATTTTGTGTCAAATGTATAATGTCGTGAGGGACTAATGCAGAGCCATTCCTGTAGAGCAGGTCACAGAACAGACAAGCTAATCGGTTCGCCATTACAACAACAAGGTTTATTATAAAACACGGAATATCAATATGCGAAACGACAGAACATTACATCCACCCCCTTTTGGATGAAAAGGTTTACGCTTAATAAGTCCAGACGCGGATGTTGGTATCAAAATAAAAACATAATCTCAAATTAAACACTTTTCCTGGAAGCGCAGAATAAACACAAGATTGTCTCTGACTCAAGAATTGTCCTTTTCTTGAATTTGAATGTTCTCGAAGTTATGAATTAGAACATGGCGCAAATAGCGAATCACTCTTCACTTAGTCCTTACACGGATAATGTCTTCATTACCAGAATAAAAGCACATCCATATCGAACTTGAAGTGTCCTATTTAGAACAAAATAAAAGTGCACTATATGAATATTGAAGGTCCACTACATGAATATAGAACAGTTCAAACACATAAAACTCAGAACAGGGTGTTCTTAACGAAGAACAAAGTCTTTGAATCTTGGGTTAGGCCTCTTCGTTCGAGTTGATCTCCGGAGTGGTTGTGAGGTAGTCTCAGTCATCACAGGCAGTTTCTGGTTGGAGGTCTCAGGCTCAGAAATACCAGAAGGTGTCTCAGGTGCTATAGTGGGCGGAGCATCTGAGTCAGGAATCTCAACTTCCTCTTCCTGAATGTTTTCAAACGGGTGCCTGATAGCCTGTTTGAAAACATTCAGGAAGAGGAAGTTGAGATTCCTGTCTCAGGTGCTATAGTGGGCGGAGCATCTGAGTCGTAATCTCAACTTCCTCTTCCTGAATGTTTTCAAACAGGCTTTCAGGCACCCGTTTGAAAAACGTTAGGTTGCGAGTTATCTTTCGATCATCTCGCTCGGCTGTCAGCATATTACCATCTCGACGCGTTATCTTTAATGGATCTGGATCGAATGGCGGCGTTAGCTTGTTACGTTTCTGCTGACGAACTACAACGGTGTCTCCTTCGGCAATGTTGCTTTCAGTAGCGTTGCGTCTGCGATCTGCATACATTTTGATCTTCTGCTTGCGTTCATTGTCAGTGTCTCTCATTGACGGTTGAGAACGAGTTTTCAACTCTGGGTTGAAATCGGCACATGGAAGCTGGGTTTTCATCCTACGACCATAGAGGGCTTCGAATGGCGAGACACCTGTTGTTGAATGTGGTGTCGCACGATACTGGCGTAGAAACGTCTGTAGTTCCTGCTTCCAATTGCGGCCTTCGATGTGTGCGGCTTGCACAGTCTTCGTAATGTTTCTCATGAAACGTTCTGCTTCACCGTTAGCTTGGGGATATAACGGAATCACTCTGGGGTGTTGAAAACCGAGGTATTCAGCGAAACGTTTGAAATCATGGCTCGTGAACGGAGGTCCGTTGTCGGATTTCAAAATCGACACAACTCCGTGGCGTGACATAATGGCGTCTATCTTTGGTATGACTGTCTTTGCGGCGGTAGAAGCTATAACTTCAACCTCGGGGTAACGACTGTAGTCATCCATCATCACGAGTAGGTAGTCAGCGCTTGGGACTGGCAAAGGACCGTAAAAATCCACAGAGACTTCTTCCCAGGGACCATTCGGCAGCTTTGTCATGCGTAGCGGCTCTGGTTTGCTGGCTCTTCCGGACGTAGCTTGGCAAGGCAGACAGTCCTTGACACATTCTTCAACCATGGCGTCGATGGACGGAAACCATACTTTTTCTCTCAGCAACATCTTCGTTTTGACGATGCCCTGATGACCAACGTGAGCAAGGTCAATGGCTCTTCTCTGCAGTGCGTCAGGCATTACCAGTCTTCTCCCTCGGAGGACGATACCATTATGAACGATCAGCTCATCTTGGAAACGTTTGAATGGCTCCAGGCACTCTTCATCTCGTCTCCAGTAGACAGTTTCGATAGCTACTTTAAGCTTCTGCAGGGTATGGTCTCGTAAGGTTTCTGATTTTACTTCTTCGAGTTGCATGGCTTTTGGAACCGCATTGTCAATGACATAGTTGACGTAATCATCGACAAAGTTTGCTCTGTTCTGCTCATTGCCTACTACAGGATGGCGACTGCAAAAGTCGGCTGGGTTGGCTTCGTTCCTTCCAGGTCGATATTCCAACTTGTAGTTATACGGCGTTAGACGTAATCTCCATCGTTCAATCCGTAACGACATCGGCTTCTGGCTTTGGAATATTCCGATCAGCGGTTTATGATCTGTGACCACGGTGAAAGGGGAAGTCGAACCGTATAAGTATAGGCGGAAGTGTTCTGTTGCCCAGACCACTGCGAGCATTTCTCTTTCTGTCTGCGAGTATCTCGTCTCAACGTCGGTGAGCGCGCGACTAGCGTACGAAACAACGCGACCTTCTTGCATCAGAATCGAGCCTAATCCGCGGGGCCCTGCGTCAACGATGAGTTCAGTTTTCTTACGCGGGTCATAGTACGACATGACCTTTGCTCCGGTGAGCGCAGTCTTCAAGTCTGTTAGCGCTTTTTCATGTTCCGCATTCCACTGCCATTCTGTCTTATCATGCGTTAACTCTCTAAGGGGCGCTGTTATGCTAGCATACCATGGAATGAAGCGCGAGAGGTATTGGGCCATTCCGAGTAACGAACGTATTCCACTCTTGTCCGTCGGGGCAGGCGCATCTCTTATGGCTTCGATCTTCTTCACATCTGCGGTAACACCAGCGCTATTGAAGATATGACCGTAGAACTTCACTTCTGACTGATAGAAGTGACACTTGGGCATGTTGAGACGAATTCCGTATTCTTTCAGTCTCTCCATCACGGCTATCAAACTCTTGTCGTGTTCAGCTTTATCTTTGCAATGGATAATGATATCGTCAGAGATATTTCGACAGTTCGGTATGTCACTCAGTTTTTCGGCGATTGCGTTCTGAAAGATTTCCGACGCGGCGTTTATCCCAAAGAAAAGACGTTTGTAGCGTCTAAGACCAAGATGGGTGGTGAACGTGGTGATAAAACGTGATTCCTTTGCAAGTTCTAGTTGATGATACGCGCTACTCAAATCTAGGGTACTGAACACAGTGGATCCGTTCAAATCCGTTACTAGATCATCAAGAGTCGGCATAAGATGTCTTTCACGTTTTATCGCTTTATTTGCCTCGCGCATGTCAACACAAATGCGAATTGCTCCTGATTTCTTGGGGACTGTAACTATGGGACTTATCCACGGTGTCGGACCATCGACTTTCTCTATAATGTCAAGTTCCTCTAGACGCTGTAGCTCTTTCTCTACATCTTTGCGGATATGGAAAGGTATGCGACGGTGAGGTTGCTGCTTCGGCTTGACGTCTTTATCAATGTGAAGTGTCACAGGTTCACGTTTGATCTTGCCTACACCGGAGAAGAGTTCTTCATACTTCTTCAGCGAGTCAGGAAGGGTCTTGGAGCTGGACGGATTGGGCCTCGTTTTCGATTTAACCTCATGTACGATCTTCAAGATTCCTAAATCCGACGCGGTCTTGAAACCAAGTAAATTCCCTCCTCCTTCAGTCACGTAGAACTTCGACCATTTGGTTTCGGACTTGTGACGTGCTGTGGCTCGGAACATTCCTTTCAGCAGTATGGGCGTCTTGCTACCATAGGGGAATACCTGTGTGTCAGCTGGAAGCAACGGGTCTATACCAGGTTGGGCTCGGCGAATAACGTTGAACGTCTTGGAGTCGACTAGGTTGACAGATGCTCCCGAATCTATCATCATGGGGACTCTGGCCATTTTTGGTTTCTTTCCGATTGTTATCGTACACAGCGTTGGGTTGTTGGACTTGGCAGCTTGGGTAAAGTAACAGTAGTCAGAATCTTCGTCAGCCTCTGTCATCAGGGTGTTAGCGCTGTTGGTCTTTGAACGGCACATCCTCCCGAAGTGTCCTATCTTCTTGCAACGATGGCACTCCTGACCATTGGCGGGACAATTACTACTGACTTTGTGGGGTCTCCCTCCACACTTACCACAGTTCTGGTCGTTGTGTTGCTGCTGGGGTCTGGTATCTCGACCATCGCGACGTCTGTCCTGGTCCGGCTTCGATTGTGACTGGAAACGACGTGTCTTCTGCTTAGGTCTGCTCTGTCTTTGGCTCCCTTTGCCTTGGCTCTTGTCATTGGCTCTAATCTTGTTAACGGTTTGATGTTGCGATTCTTCAAGCTTGGTTGCTTGGTGCTCACTCAATTCAAATGCGCGGCCAGTATCTAGAATTTTAGTTAAATTCATGTCTTCACGCAACGCTTTTCTGCGAAGTTGATGTGAATTAGTGCCGGTTATGATTTGAGCGCAAATCTCGCGGTCTACATTCGCGAAATCACATGTCTTGGCAAGTTTTCTCAAGCGAGTATGGTAGGCATCAAGCGTTTCATCCTTTGCTTGAGTACACTGTCTGAAGTTGTATACCTCGAATGCTACGTTCTTCTTGGGTAGAAAATGCGCAGTTAACTTAGCCTTAGCAGTATTATAGTCATCATCATCGCCTGTCTCTGTCAACGTGTCGAATATCTCATCTACATCAGGTCCTGCGTAATGTAGTAGCAATGCTCTCTTCCTTGTGGGATCAGTTAAACCTATTCCAACAAAGAGTCTCTCAAATCTAGCCAACCACCTTTCCCATCTGGGGCCAATAGCGGTAGGGTCAGTATGAGGATCAAATGAAGCAAAGTTAGGTAGAGATATCATCGGTTGAGGCGCAACAGCGGCAGCTGGGTCAGCAGGAGCTCGTACTGGTGATGGCATCTTGGCAACACGGTACTAATATTCTAAATATTATGAGCAAGACTGCTAGAAACTAGGGATATTATAATACTGCACAGTAAACGATAGTGTCGACATCTAACAGTAACACGCGGAAACGCATTCACACGGGCTACATACAGCGCGGCGAGATTTCTATTCTACATGAACGATTGCACGTACACATACATAGCGATAGCGCGTACATTACGCATATATTTCTCGCGGCGTGGTCACAGACTTTTTAAACCGTTAAATTCACAGTAATAACTGCACGCATTTTTCAAAATGTCCACTTCTACGGGTTCTTGGTATCTTACTTTAGCATCGAATATCCTCGTCGCCAGATATAATGTCGTGAGGGACTAATGCAGAGCCATTCCTGTAGAGCAGGTCACAGAACAGACAAGCTAATCGGTTCGCCATTACAACAACAAGGTTTATTATAAAACACGGAATATCAATATGCGAAACGACAGAACATTACAAAATGGATATATTTAGTGTTGTTCAGAAAACTGCAAAAAAATTAAAGTTCATTTGGAAATGCATGAGGAATATTTCAATTTGGCTGTGTCAGTTAGAATTTTAGTATTAAGTAGTGAGATTCCAAAACTATACAATTGTCAAATGTTTTTACTGTATTATTGCTATTGTGCAATGCAGCTTCCGTTATGAGCACAAGGTTGTGTCATTAGGAGCATGTCCGATCTATCAAAATCTATAGATATCAGGCATACAATTAACTGGATGCTCTTTATCTAGAAATCTTCCATCGTATTAGTCAAATTATATAATGCGGTCTTTCAATTACCTTGTTATTATGTAAATCCTTGGTAAAACAAATATGATCCAGTACTCGACTGCTTCGCAAGAATATTCCTTAACTTGTTAGCCCTATGCTCTCCCCATTCGACTGACTAGATGATGTAGATGATCACTTTTGTTTTGATATTTGATCACTAGGATTTTTGAGATAATGGTGTCATCTCGATATCTATTTGTCTAATTATATTTAGTTATCTAAAAATCCTAGTAATAAAATTGAGGTCATCGATCGATAGATATAGGCCATGGGACGAGTGGCAAAAATGTGTCTTGAAAAAGGATTCCGTTTGACAAATTAGCGGGCAAATTGAAAACAGTCGTTTTTGGGTAATATGGGGGTGCTGATTTCAAAAATCAATTTTTCTCCCGCGTAAAGTTGCACATTAAGTCAGAAATGAGACCCTTAATAGGGCCTAATGGTCCCAAAGTAGGGGTCAAAAAGTTGATGTCATCGAAACATGTCAACATGGGTATCAAAATGAAGGTCTATGGGGGTATTTTAACATTGCATAGTTTTTGGCCCCCTTAACGAACCGTGGGACCCCCCAGGAGGGTCAAAAAGGGCAAAAGTGTCCTAAACTTAATTTTATCATAATGCTCTTCTTGTGGCA